>NC_000074.6:4762500-5062500 GCF_000001635.26 Mus musculus | reverse complement strand
TGACTCCTGATTTCTTTCCTAGGATTTCTATCTCCAGCGTTGTCTCCCTTTCGGTTTTCTTTATTGTTTCTACTTCCAATTTTAGATCTTGAATGGTTTTGTTCAATTCCAAATTGGTCGTGTTTTCCTGTAATTATTTAACGGATTTTTGTGTTTCCCAATTAATGAGCTCTACCTGTTTGTCTGTGTTCTTCTGTATTTCTTTAAGTGAGTTATTGTTGTCTTACTTAAAATCCTCTACCAGCATCATGAGATATGACTTTAAATCTGAATCTTGCTTTTATGGTGTGTTGGGGTATCCAGGACTTGCTGTGTTGGTAGTACTGGGTTCTAATGATGGCTTGCAGTCTTGGTTTATGTTAGTAAGATTTTTATGTTTGCCCTTCAACATCTAGTAATCTCTGGTATTAGATGTTCTCAGTGTCTCTGGCCAGAGATTGTTCTTCTTGAGTGTCTGTTAGTCTCTGTCAACACTCCTAGGAGACCAGCTCTCTCCTAAGTCCTGGGGGTCAGATCACTCCCTGTAGGGAAGCTCTCCTCTGTCTGGGAAGGTGCACAGAGGTCTGAATATCAGCTCTCCCTCCGGCCTGAGGATGAAGGCCCAAAGGGACCCTGTCCAAGAAGCTTTGTTCCTTCTGATGCCTGTACCTCTCCTCATGGAAAAGCCTCAGAGAGACCCTGGATAGAAAATGGTGGGTTGGGGAGCAGGGTGAGGGAAGGGTATAGGGGATTTTCGAAGTAGCATTTGAAATGTAAATGAAGAAAATATCTTTCCAAGACTTTTATCATGAAGGGGTGTTAGATTTTGTCAAATGCTTTCTCAGCATCTAATGAGATGATCGTGTAGTTTTTTTTCCCTTTGAGTTTGTTTATATAGTGGATTACCTTGATGAATTTCCATATATTGAAGAATTATAACCGAGGAATACCGAATGGCTAAAAAAATGTTCAACATCCTTAATCATCAGGGAAATGCAAATCAAAACAACCTTGAGATTCCACCTCACAGGAGTCAGAATGGCTAAGATCAAAATCTCAGGTGACAGGAGATGCTGGTGAGGATGTGGAGAAAGAGGAACACTCCTCCACTGCAAGTATCCCCAGAGCTCATGTCTCTAACTGCACATGTAGCAGAAGATGGACTTGCTGGCCATCATTGGGAGTAGAGGACCTTGGTCTTTCAAAGATTATATGCTCCAGTACAGGGGAATGTCAGGAAGTGGGAGTGAGTGGGTTGGGGAGTAGGGCATGGGGAGGGTATAGGGGACTTTTGGGATAGCATTTGAAATGTAAATTAAGAAAATAACTAATAAAAAATTGGAAAAAGAAAACAAAATTCAATGTCAAGAAAAAAAAAGAAAGAAAGAAACTGATAGAGCACTTGAACTCACTCATCTGTAGAATATAAAAAGTCACATGTGGTATTTAGAAGAGCTGATCTAGAGAGTCAAGTGGTCAAGTGGTGAATACCAATTATACCATACCATAAGGTACATAAAAATAAAAACATCGTGTTGTACATGATAATTGTGTATAATTTTAATTGTCAATTAAATTTACTTTTTGACTGCATGTGGTTTGAGAGGAAAAAGCAAAAAATAAAATAGTAATTTAATAACAAGATTCACTTGAAAGGAGCCTTTGTTTTTATAACTGAGTTCTGAAGTTATATACTAGAAGCAAAGGCATTTGGCAAAGAAGTCTCTAGTTTTCTAAACATAAAAAAAAAACTATAAACAAAAATCCATAAATGATCAGATCATAGTCTCTTGGAAATCCCATCATACGTGACACCTCAGGAAATGGCACAGAAGAAAGACATATTTTGGGGAGAGATAATGCAAAGAAATGGGGAAACAGGTCAGTGACAGCCTGTAACTGTCTTCCAACCCTCCCCCAAAGATGCCTTCTTGGCCAGAAGTGGAGGAGGCATCAGACACTCTTCAGATTATGCCAGAATCCTACACCAAACTGGAACCAGACAGGCACTGGAGCAAAAGCTGCCTGTTCACCTGCCAACATTTACCTCAGTGTGAACCTGTCAAGTAAACTTGCCAACAAAACTTTAAGAGAATAATTTTAGCAACAGGGTGATAAGAAAAGTCTGCATAAGGATTAAAATGGATATATCTAGAGAGCACCTAAGATTCAAGAGCTTAATCATGACCTATGTTCCACAGTAGCAAACAGCCTTTCCTCGGCTTTCAGTCCCAGGATTAAATCACCAATCATATCACAAGATGTCATTGATGCCACTTCCCACCTAGAAGCAGCAAAGTGGAAAAGAAATCCTAACATTAAAAGGAAAGAACAGCCATAACATAGATGTAGAAAATATGACATAGCATCTTACTTATTTAGCCTTGCATTCCTCTCAACTACATGCCTTGCTAAAATAAAGGGGTAAAAACATACTTACTTATTTACTGCAAAATGTAATATCATCTTTCTATATAAGTGAGAGTCTGTAAGAGATCACTTGAGATGGTGGCCTCAGGTTGGATGCATAAGGAATTTCAAATGGGAAGCCCTTATTTATGCAATGCAATAAAGTATTAAGTTAATCAAGTATCATAAATTTTTTTCTTCAGACTCCATAGAACCAACACTGCATTGGTGATCAGGGGTTTTAACCTGCAGCTTCACAGGAAGGGAAATATACTGACAGTTATATCCAAAATATCTTAGCAGCAAAACAACCTTCAAAACTATTCCTGTCCTGATCTTGATATACTGTCTCCCAGAAGCATGCATAGTATTAAGGATGTCTAGTTCCTCAGAAATGGCATGCAACCTGTTAGCTTCAACCCAAGGCAGTTGCAAAGCAGTCTTTGGACTTAGCTACAGTACCTGTTTCCTGTGCACCTCTCAACTCATCCCTATTGTTCCACGTGCTCTGTTGTGCCCTTTTAAGCATGTGTGTTTATTCATTCCTCTTTAGAGAGTGGAGACTAGGCTTGAGAATTCCTCCAGATAGCCTCTATGTTGGTCTGGACCACTATTATAAATCTCAACCCCTAGACTAGAATGAAAACTCTGTGTCCGTGGCAGAAAAATTACATTGTTAGGTCAGCATATTCTTCCCTTTTCCATATTTTGCTTTTGTCTTTCACTCTTATTAAGCTTAATAACCAACACCACATCTAACTTTTTAAAACTTTTATGTATACCAAAAATTAAAAGTCAAAGGAAAAGGGCAGACACACAAAAAGTGTGATATCTCCAATCTGAGCCAAATTCCTAAAAGGTTAGCCCATTAAATGGCCAAGAAAAATAAGACAAAATTGGTGCAAACTTCATTTTCAAAAGTTCTCACAGTAGTTTTATAAGTGCCTAGAGGGATGAGTTAACCTTGGTTGTGTCTTGTTTAATTTGGCCATTTGGAGAGCTAACTCTTTTCGGGCTTGGCTCTGATTGCAGATGTCACACCTCTACATGTCTGGACTTGATTCTTCACTTGCCTTTTTTGGTGTACAGTAAATGTTTCTGATTTGGTATCATGCTAAAAGAATTTGTAAGTGGTTTCTTTGCTCAATGTCTGAATGGATTGGGGTCAGGTGTGTTGGTTGGTTTCCACTGTTAAATTATTTCACACCCCTACACTCTGTATAATAGCCACAATCCCAGATTTCATCTTCCATGTGGGAGGTCAATATATTCTGTGACATGCATTGAAAAAAGAAAATTTACACATTGCACTTACACAACTAACTAGAAAATATAAATGTGTTTCCTTAGCCATGAATTTCTAGTTAGCATTTTTACTTGAGAAGCAGCAATTAACTAACCTACCAAACAATGCAAAAATCATTATTACCATGAGTTTGTTCATTTATGAAATGGGTGGGCCACTGCTTATCACATAATCACTGTGTTTATGGTTGAGGATGAAGAAATTAAATTGAGATAAACTCTTTATGGAAATTCACTGCATTTGCTGTTTCTCCTCACCAAAAAGTATTAAATACAGCCTACAAATAAATATGATATAAATTAGAAGAGATAAAAAAGAAAACACAAAGAGTCATAATTTAAATGAGGAAGAAAAATGTGAACTATGGATCATCAACTCAGAAATTCATGTATCCCAACCTACTACATCCATAACCATAAGGCTCTTAACATAACCAAAAAACATGGTTTATAATCATTCTTCCTCATAAGGTTTTTGAAAAGATCACAGAAAGATATGGATATAAGAAATATCATGCAGATTAAAAACACCAGTAAAGTATTAGATAATAAAATGCTATACTGTAATGTGATCACGACTATTTCGAGCTCAGAGAGAGAGGGGATCTTTACAAACTAGAAAAAAACTGAAAAATCACCATAGCATCTGAAACTTGAGATGGGCTTTAAAGAATCTGTTCAATTTGAAAAAAGTCTTCTGTATAACAAGTTAAGAAAAGGTCTTGGATGATGAAGAATGTTGGCAGGCAACAATTGCAGAAACATACAGGTAATTGTCATTTCATGCTAAGAGGACCATTGACAGTGAGAATCAGTGAAGTTACACACCAAGGACTGTTGCTGGATATTTGATTACACTGAGATTATGTTATTTAGTGGAAAAAAGTTTCTACTTGTGGTGCAGCCTAGCCCTTAGCATAGACCTTTAAACCCTATGCCTAGAATATATACAAGCCCTTAGTATACAACTTAATCCCAAACAATGAGGGTAAAGTTAATTTGTGGAAGCACCCATGCTTAAAAATTATCTATAATTTTTAAGTAGACAAAGTGACAAATCAGGGAAAGATTTGGGAGAATATGATATGCCCAACTCTCAGGAGAAGAGAGAGGAAAGAAAAGTTACATAAGAGGGAACAGCACAGAGGATGAGAGGAGGAGGCAATTTTACCACGAGAGTTTTACAGAGATGGATAGAAGAGAGAACAGGCTGGACACCAGGGAAAACAGAATGAGTCAGAGACTGTGAAGAAGCCAGAAGATTATACCAGATTACCAGAGTTAGCTTGAGGCCAAGCAGAGCAAAAAATTGGAGTCTGAAAGAGAATCCCAAATTGAATCAGTCAGTTTTGAGAGGACTTTGAATCAGACAACCATACATCAGAAAGAACTAGGAAATAGTGAGCTTAATCAACAGTAAGTCACAGATGCTGAAAATACTGTAGGCCTAGATTAGATTGTACAGAGGCTAAAAGCTTCCAGGAGGATGTCTAGGTTAGCAGATAGAGGCAATAATCCTCAGAGATATTCACCTCAGTCAGGTGAATAAAAGATGCTTTAACAAAGGAGAAATAGAAATGAGGCAACGGAGATGGAAGATATGATCCATCTTATGAACAAAATTTCTATGAAACACATTCACATACAGAATCCACACTCATATATTAAAGTCCTAATTAATAAAGATGATATTTTAGTCACAAATAATATAAAATACCTTGGTGTGGCTCTAATTAAGGGAGTGAAAGATCTATATGATAAGAACTTCAAGTCTCTGAAGAAAGAAATCAAAGAAGATCTCAGAAAATGAAAAGATCACCCATGCTCATAGATTGGCAGGATTAATATAGTAAAAATGGCTATCCTGCTGAAAGCAATCTACAGATTCAATGTAATCCCCATCAAAATTTCAACTCAATTCTTCACTGAGTTAGAAAGGGCAATTGTCAAATTCATCTGGAATAACAAAAAACCTAGGCTAGCAAAAACTCTTCTCAACAATAAAAAGACCTCTGGGGGAATCACCATGCCTAACCTCAAGCTGTACTACAAGGCAATTGTAATAAAAACTGCATGGTACTGGTAAAACAACAGACATGTACATCAATGGAACAGAATTGAAGACCCAGAAATGAACCCACATACCTATGGTCACTTGATCTTTGACAAAGGAGCTAAAACCATCCAATAGAAAAAAGACAGCATTTTCAACAAATGGTTCTGACACAACTGGCAGTTATCATGTAGAATGCGAATTAATACATTCTAATCTCCTTGAAAAAGCTCAAGTCTAAGTGGATCAAAGAACTCCACATAAAGCCAGAGACACTAAAACTTATAGAGGAAAAAGTGGGGAAAGCCTCGAAGATATGGGCACAGGGGAAAAATTCCTGAACAGAACAACAATGGCTTGTACTGTAAGATCAAGAATCGACAAATGGGACCTCATAAAATTGCAAAGCCTCTGTAAGGCAAAAGAAACTGTTAATAAGACAAAAAGGCCACCAACAGATTGGGAAAGGATTTTTACCAATCCTAAATCAGATAGGGGACTAATATCCAATATATATAAAGAACTCAAGAAGATGGACTCCAGAAAATCAAATAACCCCATTAAAAATGGGTTACAGAGCTAAACAAAGAATTCTCAACTGAGGAATATTGAATGGCTGAGAAGCACGTGAAAGAATATTCAACATCCTTAATCATCAGGGAAATGCAAATCAATAAACCTTGAGATTCCACCTTACAGCAGTCAGAATGGCTAAGATCAAAAACTCAGATGACAGCAGATGCTGGAGAGGATGTGGAGAAAGAGGAACACTCCTCCATTGCTGGTGGGATTGCAAGCTTGTACAACCACTCTGGAAATCAGCCTGGCGGTTCCTCAGAAAATTGAACATAGTACTACGGGATGATCCAGAAATATCTCTCCTGGGAATATACCCTAAAGATGTCTCAACTGGTAATAAGGACACATGCTCCACTATGCTCATAGCACCCTTATTTATATTAGCCAGAAGCTGGAAAGAACCCAGATGTCCCTCAACCTAGGAATAGATACAGAAAATGTGGTACATTTACACAATGGAGTACTAATCAGCAATTAAAAACAATTAATTTATGAAATTCTTAGGCAAATGGATAGAACTGGAGGATATCATCCTGAATGAGGTAACCTAATCACAAAAGAACTTACATGATATTCACTCACTGAAAAGTGGATATTAGTCCAGAAACATAGATTACCCAAAATACAATTTGCAAAACTTATGAAAATCATGAAGAAGGAAGACGAAAGTGTAGATTCGTCAGCTCTCCTTAGAATGGGGAACAAAATACCCATGAAAGGAGTTACAGAGACAAATTTTGGAATTGAGACAGAAGGAAGAACCATCCAGAGACTACCCCACCTGGGGATCCATCCCATAATGAGCCACCAAACATAAACACTAATTGCATATGCCAGCAAGATTTTGCTGACAGGACCCTGACGTAGCTCTCTCTTGTGAGACTATACCAGTGCATGGCAAATAGAGAAGTTGATGCTCATAGTCATCTATTGGATGGAACACAGGGACCCCAATGGAGGAGCTAGAGAAAGTACCCAAGGAGTTGAAGGGTTCTGCAACCATATAGGAGGCACAACAATATGAACGAACCAATATCCCCAGAGCTCCTGTCTCTAGCTGCATATGTAGCAGAAGATGGCCTAGTGGTCCATCATTGGGAAGAGAGGCCTTTGGTCTTGCAAAGATTACATGCTCCAGTACAGGGGAATTCCAGGGCCAGGAAGAGTGAGTGGGTCAGGGAGCAGGGCGGGGGAGGGGGTGTATTGGAGACTTTTGGGATAGCATTTGAAATGTAATTGAAGAAAATATCTAATAAATGTTTAAAAATGATATTTGGACATAGAGTCACTGGAAGGTTATTACAGATTAATTGTGATAATGTGAGGGTATAGGTGTGATGTGATAGGATTAGTACCTTTGTAAGAGACAATATGGGTCTCATGAACACATAGCAAGTTCATGAACACATAGTCACCTATAAGCCAGGAGATAAGATTTTTGAGTGAAATCAATACTACCAGGACCTTGGTTTTGGACTGCTGGTCTTCAGAGCTGTGAAGAATAAAATTCTGTTATTTAAGCCACAAGAAATGACTAAGAAAAGCCCATAATATGGAAAGCCTCCAAATAGAGACAGAAACATGGAGTTGAGTACAGATTGTTTGAGACAAACACAAATTAAAAATATTAAAAAACATAAAACAAAAAAACAAAACAAAAAAACAAACCCTCTGGGTTAAGTGAAAGGTAGTGGCCCTGAATGCAGAAGGCAACCCAGGAAACTGAAGTTAATATAAGTTGTGATAAGATAAGGAGTAAAGCATTGGAGCAAGAGAGGAGAGAAGTGTTGACGAATGTCTCTCAGTTCAGCGATTGGGAATGAGAAGAAACAGTCTCACTCTTCAATTTTTAACCCCGTCTTTCCTCTACTATATAATACAGATAAGAGACTTATCGTGAGCAGCTGTAACTGTTCAAAACATTGTTGTAAGCACTATTTTCCTCACTGTAGGCTAGACACTGTGGGTGATGAAAACTGTGTGGTTGGGCTTAATTCCAAGTTATATCCCTGCCTTCAAAGTTTCTTAGGATCTCTTCTTTCCACCTTGCTTCCACCATCAAGAAAGCAAATAAATCATATAACACTCTAATAAATATGCCTGTGAATTGCTGTGATAGCATTTGTGAATAATTGGAGTCTCATAGAAATATTGACATAAAAGCATAAACTACTATGCCCAGACACATAGCTGGATTCACTTACTTTTAATAATTAAATGGTTTCAATCAGAAATTTCAAGAATCTCAGAGTTTCATTATCAAACAATATATCACTTACCTAAACAGAGTTAACACTGAGGTGTATAAATACCAAAATTCTCCTTAATCAAGTTCTACCTAAAAGTGCTATCATATTAACTCCTACCCCTTTAGACTCTATTTTATACAAATATATTAATATATCAGAAATGTATCTAGCTGATTTTCACATGTCTACAAGCCCAGAACTCAAGAGGCCAAAACAAAGCAATTAGGAGTTCAAGGCTTGCCTTAACTAAATGGAGAGCTATAGGTCAGCTTGAACTAGATGAGACTGTCTCAAAACAGCCACAAAAGAATGTAAACTAGAAAATGTTATATTCATCAGAGAAAGGATTGCTTTAGAATTTGTCTTCCTTGGTTCCTGTTGGCCCTTTCCCAGGGAACCAGCACCCTATAGCAGGGATTAAGCCCTGTTCCACCCTCATAGACACTTACCACTCCCAAAATCAGAACTCGAGCTCCACATCTGTTATAAAGGTAAGCCAAATTGTGTCTCTCTGATATCAAGGGCCTCTTTGTGTTCAGGTAAATTTTGGAAATGCTTTCACTGTGTTCCCTTCAGGGAAATTCATTCAGCATACATGAAAGCACTGCAGAAATCCATGGCTTCAAAAAAGTCAGAGGAGATGCATGGAAGTGATAGAGGAAGAAGGAAGAATGAAAGAGGCAGTGTAAGCACTGTATTAATGCAGAAATTGCCAAGCTTATCTGGCCAGAATAACAGTCTGTAAAAGACATTTTAAGAATATTTGCATTGAGTTGTTTATGCTTATAATTGAATTTACATGTTGTTTGTCCCTACTGATATACTTGTAATTTTAACTTGAACCTTCTAGAAAAATACTTTAACCCAAAGCAACAATTATTGCGTAGAGTTTTATTAAATATGAATCCATTCAGAAGGACAGAGGCACAGCCTTTCCTACTCCATAAAATGTCATTAGGAGGCAAAGCAAGTCAACTGGACACCCTACAGTGAGTCTATGCTTGGTCCTACTGGGAAGAGGAATCTTAAGGGCAGAACTATTTATTAATCACATTTTTCTACTTAAAAGTATATGGTTATAAAATCCCTGAGGAGAAAATTGAAATGATATGGTTTATCACATAGTTTTCTCTCTGAGTCATTTACAGAAAGGGGCAATATTACACAAGATGCTTTTGAGTTATATTTTGACTTCATAATTTTATTTAGTCATGGTTTTCTGATCTCAACAGGTTACGAGAGTTTAAAATAATTCTACTTCGTATCCTCCTAATTGTGTTTGAAAATATTTATGAAAAGAGTTCTTTCCTCTTGGCTTACTTGTTGTCTGTATGCTGGGTGATGGTTCCAAGAGCCTTCTGCAGGAGTCTCAGCAGACTGTTCCTGCTATTACTACCATATTCTTCAATAACTGCTCAGCTGGAGTTTCTTAAAACTGATTTGCAAATCTTTGAAAGGGTTATCTTATTCATTAAAGCACCACTGCCCTATAGATCACACTACTTCACATGTTTTTAATTTTATTTTTTAATTTATTTAATTTTTACTCTCCATATTTTCCCCCGGCCATCCACCCTCTGACTGTTCCACATACCATACCTCCTCCCCAGACCTATGCCTCCATGTGTATGTCCCCACCCACCACACCACCTGACCTCTAAACTCCCTGGGCCCCCCAGTCTCTTGAGGGTTAGGTGAATCTTCTCTGAATGAACACAGACCCAGAAGTCCTCTACTGTATGTGTGTTGGGGGCCTCATATCAGCTGGTGTATTCTGCCTGCTTGGTGTTCAAGTGTTTGAGAGATCTCAGGGGTCCAGATTAATTGAGACTGCTAGTCTTCCTACAGGGTCTCCCTTCTCCTCAGCTTCTTTCAGTCTTCCCTAATTCAACAACAGAGGTCAGCTGCTTCGGTCCACTGGTTGGGTACAAATATATGCATCTGACTCTTTCAGCTGCTTGCTGGGTCTTCTAGAGTGTGTCATGCTAGGTCCCTTAGAAGTAAACAGAGAATTCACAACTAAGGAATCTCAAATGGCTGAGAAGCACTTAAAGAAATGTCCTTAGTGATCAGAGAAATGCAAATCAAATGACCTTGATATTCTACCTTACACCAATCAGAATGGCTAAAATAAAAATCTCAGGTGACAACACATGTTGGAGAGGATGTGGAGAAAGAGGAAAACCCTCCATTGCTGGTAAGATTGCAAATTGGTGTAACCACTCTGGAAATCAATCTGGAGGATCCTTGGAAAATTGGAAATAGATCTACCTGAATACCCAGCTATACCACCTTGGGAATATACCCATAAGATACCCCACCATGCCACAGGGGCACTATGTTCATAGCAGCCTTATTTGTGATAGTCAGAAGCTGGAAATAACCTAGATGTCCCACAACAGAAGAATGGATACAGAAAATGTGGTTCATTTACACAATGGAATACTACTTAGCTATTAAGAATGAGGACATCCCATCTATTGGATGGAACACAGGTTCCCCAATGAAGAAGCTAGAGAAAGTACCCAAGGAGCTGAAGGGGTCTGAAGCTCTATAGGAGAAACAACAATATGAACAAATCAGTACCTCCAGAGCTCATGTCTCTAACTGCATATGTAGCAGAGGATGGCCACCAATGGAAGGAGAGGCCCTTAGTCTTGTGAAGATTCTATGCCCCAGTATAGGAGAATGTCAGGGCCAGGAAGTAGGAGTGGGTGGGATGGGGAGCAGGTATAGGGGATTTTCAGAGAGGAAACTAGGAAAGGGGATAGCATTTGAAATGTAAATGAGGAAAACATCTAACAATATATATATATATATATATATATATATATATATATATATATATAAAAGAATTAGAACATCCTGACTTTTGCAGGCAAATGAATGGAACTAGAAAATATCATCCTAAGTGAGGGAACTCAGGCCCAAAAGGACATTCATAGTATGTACTTACTAATAAGTGGATAGTAGTCAAAAGAAAGTACAGAATACCCAAGATACAGTCCACAGAATTCAAAAAGCTCAACAAGCTGAAGTGCCCAAGTAAGGATGCCTCAGTCCCACTTGGAAGGGAGAAGAACACTGGAACTTGTGTTTTCTTTACTATTCTAGAAGTCTGTATGCCCATCCCCCATACTCTTCTCCCCAACTCCTTGGTTATAGATATGCCAGGACACTCAGCTTGATATATGAATGCTGATATCCAAACTCCATTCTGCAGGCTTGTAGCAAATATTTTTACCACTGTGCTATCTCTCCAGATCTCATGTAGAGAGGTCTGGTGGGATGAGGAGTGGGGGTTGTGGACATCCTTATAAAGATTATTCAAAGGAGTCCAAAAAAGGAAAAGGAGTTTGGGAGAAGTCTGCCATCAGGCAACATCCAAAGCCATAGGAGGTATTGATTTGTTATAAAGCAAAGTGTAAACTATTTGATTTATTACATTTAGCTATCAAACTTGGGGGCAGTGATTATGGTATTCTTGACCCATGAAATGATCACTTTTTACTTTACAGATTGAGAAGAAAGACCCAAAGTTTTGGAATTTAAGTGCTCATTCAGGTATAAGAGTGTGGCCAGATTAAACCCTCACCAGCTTTCCATACAGGCATTCTCCACTGCATTCCACTGGTTTTGCACTTTTTTGTTTTAGATCTTTAAAACTATGCCTTCCAAATTGGTCCGAATTAAATCTAGGGATTGTCTTCAGAAATTGATGATTATCCTAAAATAAATGGTAATCCCGTCACAAAGGAATTTATAAAAACAAACCTGAGAGGCTGTTTAGTTGTTATCACTGTGAGATTCTTTTGTCTGCCTCTGTTATTTGGGGAGGTTGGATATCCAAAAACTAATGAAGAGTGAAAATTTGAGCACTGCTACCAAACCTGAGAGAAATGGTAATCAATAACATTGGTCCTTCATATCTTAACTAAAAAGTGACCTGAGGAGTGAGAGTTGGGGAAGTCCTGATGAGTACCAGAAATTCCCTGCATAAAACTTGCAAATACTGCTTTATAACCAATTAATATGTTCAAAAAAAAAAAAAAAAGCCTAGAAACATCCTAGAAGTTATTGATCTAAAAGCTGGTATCTTTTGGGGGTCAAATTATCATATATTTCTTAGTAAAACTGAATATGAGATTAGGATGCTGAACAGATTGTGTCAGATTAAAGAAGCTATTTTAATTCAGAGAATAGCTTTAAAAAAAGAAGAGTTAGAGGTAGGAAAGATGGCTAAGATGTTAAAAAGCGCTGGCTATTCTTGCAGAGGGCCTGGATCAGATTCCCAGCACACAGCACGCGTAAACACACAGGTCCATCTCCTGGGCTCCAGGCATGCATTTGATGCACATAAATTCATGAAAGCCAAATACCCATACACATAAAAAGATTTTAAATAAAAAACATAATTTTAAAAAGTAAAATGAAGTAAGAAAATAAAAGTAAGTGTCATGGAAATGAAATATAAACAGGAAATATATTTGAGGGTAAGAGGGGGACCAGAAAGAAAGTAATGAGAAAAGATGCCTGAAAAATAAGAATACAGTATATGATGCATGAATAAAAATGTCACAATCACAATATAACTTTCTACTTTGTATGGTAACTAAAAAGGTAATAAAAGCTAAAACCTTGTGAGAAAAAAAAGAGTTTCATAATATGTCCCCAGTGACTGAAATTATTACTCCACTCAGAAAAGAGCATGGCTCAAAACTCATTATCAAGTGGCATTTCCACAAGTAGCCAGGGAATATGCAGTTTCCTATCAGACATTACATTCAGAGTCTGGGTAGGTTTCTTTCCTGAATCAGAGCCTAAGAAACTACTTCATTTCCTCACCTCTTCCCAGCACTACTGTGTATCCAAGCTTCAACAGCAGCCATAGGTTATAGACAAAGTACTTAATTCCCCATGCTATAAAATTTAGTTTTAAAAGTAACTTGTAAAATCAGCAGCTTACTTCAGTTTCTTCCTGTCAACCAGTAATGGCCAACAACTCTAATTCTTAGGGACAGACAGGGAAATTATCATAGCCAAGAATAATCTTTCTTTCTTTCTTTCTTTCTTTCTTTCTTTCTTTCTTTCTTTCGTTCGTTCGTTTGTTCGTTCTTTCTTTCTTTCTTTCTTTTTTTCTTTTTCTTTTTCTTTTTTTTTTTTCTTTTTTTTTTTTTTTTTTTTTACTAGAATAGATCATTTGGAGTACAATCCTGCCTCAATTTCTTCTCCCTCTGGAGAAGTGTTATGGGATTTAGTGTTGTGGGTTTGAATTATCAGCTTTCATTTTTGCTTCAGGATTCTCAGTATGAGTTATCAAGGACATTAATTGTGACATTCTTTGATACAATGATGCCTTCCTTCCAAATCAAGGCAGTACCTTTTAGGTTTTTGTCTCATGTTATCAGAGAAAAAGTAGAAAGAGTTCCCTGTTTATCTACTTTTTTAAACATGACAATGTTATATCATTGCAAAAATTCTTCCCAGCAAAGCACAATGCCTTCTTGCTTCACAATCCAGAGAGCAATCGTTTACTCCTGATAGTTCATCTTTATTACAGAAGGCATTGTGTTAGTTACTTCATGAATGTGTATGCAAGAATCTAAACATATCTTATGCTTTCCTCTCTTTTAATTTAGAAAACAATGAATAAATAAAAAGGGATAGGCTGGTGAAAAGATTAGTAGGTGAATAGGGGAAATATATGAATGGAAAATTGATCAGGCATTAGATGATTAGTGAGTTTAAGAATTAAAGTGTGAATAGATGAATACATAGATAAATAGAAGATTTGTTCTGCTGATCTTTAGCAAAAATACCATACTAGAAAACCCACAAGAATTTCAAATATGTCTAGTGGTAATTTTTGAAAATAAAATATCTACATAAACAAAGAAGGAAACAGATTGAGTTATTAAAGTAATGTCAACTGTCAAAAGCTTTTGTAAAACAAAGTATAAGAAGTTGATCCTACTTGTGGCTAGATCAAAAATAGTGTATTGTTTCTTGAATCCTGCAAAGATTCCCATATTGCTGCAAGAGGAACAAGAAGCCAAGGAATGAGCAAACAACGCAGTGTCAATCCATTATGTACAACCCAGATGACCCAGTGCATCTTAAGGCTGCCATGTTCATGTTCCATCTCTCTATACAGTATTTTAAATACAGAAGCTCCTAAATTTGGAAAAGATTAGAAAATTATCAATGAACTAACAGTAAATAAATTTCTAGTAGATCTTACTACAATAATATTTATTGATAGATGAACCAATAGTATTCATCATATTTTAATTTGAAAGCAACTTAAGAAAACAGAAATCAATTTAGGTGAAGATGTGTGAATGCTGTATGAGTAGTTCACCAGCAGAATTTTATGTTCACATAAAATACCTGTAAAATTAAAATAATTTCTGAATATAATCAATAAATTAAGAGGAATAACAACCTATTTTTCCATGGGATTATTAAAACAACAAATGCTATTATCAGTAAAAAATGTATTTAAATATCACAAAGACCTTAACAAGTAGGAAAAAAACAAAAACTGTAGGAAACCAAAGATCTAACACTTAAGCAATAATTTATTAATCTTAGTATGCCTTTTTGTTTCCTTTTGTCTTTTCTCAACCATTCATTTGGTCACAGGTCTACCAAGCCTCCAGGCTCAATCTTTTCACAAAAGTTATGTTCCAAATACAGATTCTCCTTTCCTCTGCTCATTTTATTCCTTAAAGATATTAAGATTGTGAGTAGTACAAGATTAAGAAAGCACTGGTTGCAGATGAAAGGGCAAAGGAATGTATAACTGTGTGAGAAAAAGCTATGCAAGATGAATGTTGTGCTTTGAGTGAGACAAGAATAAAATCTAAGCACTTTATTTGCAACTGAAATGCATAGGCCATTCATTTAAGAACTGTAGGGATTTGATGAGAATGGCCATCATAAGCTCATATATTTGAATCCTTAACCTTAGTAAGTGGAACTGTTTGGGAAAGATTAAGAGGTGTGGCTTTGTTGGAGGAGGTGTGTCACTGTAAATAGGCTTTGAGGTTTCAAAAGACTAGTGTTTGCAGTTAGCTTGCTCTCTCTCTCTGTCTCTCTCTTGTGGATGAAGATATAATCTATACAGATAGAAAAATGCTTAATAGTTAAGAGCACTTGCTCCTTTTCCAAAAACATGTGTTTCATTTCTAGCACCCATGTCAGGTGGTTCACAACTACCTATAACTTCAATTCAAAGATATATGATTCCCCTTTCTGGTCTCATAGGCATCCCCACAAATGTGGCACATATTGATATAAAATGGGCATGTATATGCATGCATACATACATACATACACACAGAGAGATGTGTGTGAAAAATAAATTTTAAATTTAAAAAATATGTGAGCTGTCAGATGCTAAACCAGTTGTTCCTGGCAAAATGCCCTTGCTCCACCATCATGAACTCTAACTCTCCAAAACGACAAGCCAATTAGATACTTTCATTAATAAATTGCCTTGATCATGCTGTTTTATCACTGCAATATAAAAGTAAGACAGGGACACTTGGAAGTAAGCTATTGAATCTTTTCAATATAAATTACTTTAAGTAAAAGCTTAACTAGTATAAGAGGAAAAGGGTTCTTCCAGGTGCCATGCTACATGTTCAGCTCTGCATCTGAGCAGGCATGAATAATTTGATATGATGTGCTCTAAGTACTGCTGCTGGTTGCTATGAGGAGAGCACAGGTAAGCTCCAAAGTAGTGACATAAATGTAATGACCTATAATGATGGGCATGTGAACTGCACTCAGGAAGAATGAGCTTGGCTGGATCCTTCCCAGAAGAGTCAAAGATGTGATACAGAAGACCTACAAGAACCTCACTGCTATAGGCTATAATTTGAAAGACCAGAATATTGAAGAACATTGTCAAAATTGTACAAGATATGAAAGAATAGTCTCAAGTCAGGCCACATGGGCAACCTGTAGACATGTAGAGGCCTGCTTACAACCATACCACATGGCACAGGTAGAGTAGGTCAACTAGAGGCCTGCCAGCCAGATGATCTGCTCACAGTGGGAGCCATTACAATGTACAAGTATATTGTGGAGAGATGGAAGAGAAAGAGAAGCTGAAGAGTTTGAGCATTACGGAGACAGACCTGGAGACATGAGGCTGGAGAGTAATTTATAGACTGTTGTGAATAGCCAGCACCACTACCTGAAGTCATGGTAAACTCCCAGTCCATGCTACTGCTGAGAGCCATGTCTGGGTCTGTGATCATGTGACAGCAAGAGCCAGTGTCATGCTACATGTTCATCCTACCATTAGAGACCATGCAGACATCCCTGGTCTGTCCAGCTACGTGGGACCATATAGATGTTCAAGGACAGTATGGAACTAGCCCCACCCCTCCAGCATTCTTGGAGAGCTGTCCCCATTTCTCACCGACTGCAGCAGTCAGGCGAATGGTGAAGGTGCAGGTGAGCCAGCCCCAAAGGTGTGAGAGCAGGAGACATTGAGGGCAGATAAGCCTACCGAAGAGCATGTGAGTGGGAGAGTTTAGTCTGTACCTGCTAACAGCTGCATTGGGTTAGCTAGCCAGGGCAGTGCTGAAGAGCTTACCCTGGTGGTGCAGATAAAAGGTAGCTAAGTTGACTAACAAAGCTACCACCCAGGCCCAGATCTAAGGCTTTTACATTGGCCCACCCCAAAGTCTACCTCATTTTTGAACTGTTGGAACATGTGAAAGGGCCAGTCATGCTGATCCAAAGCTTCAGGGTCTCCTTGACATTGGGCAACAACAGGTTAACCATAAGTCCTGTATGGCAGAGGCCAGAGGCCTAGAACGAGACCAATGACTCATTGCAATCAACACTTACATGTAAAGATACACGAACAAAAGGGTGTACTATGGGACATACTACAGCTTCCATGGCAAAATGTTTTCCATACTTTATTCTGTTTGTCTGGTGATTTTTATTTTCCTTTGGGTAAAAGTTGCAAGGGTGGGGGTAGATATGAAGGGATGGGGAGATGAGTAGGACTGGGGTGCAGGATGTAAAACTCACAAAGAATCAATAAAAACTTTTTTAAAAGCTCAACTAGCAGCTTCTGTGCTATGCACACTCCTGCGAAGTTTGCTTGGCAGGCCAAGAGGCCTGGAAGCACTCATGAGGCAAAGAGTTTCACGGAAACTCACCTCCTGGAACTTTGGCATTCTCATAACCCGTATACTCATACCCTATCCCCGCAGCGTTAGTCTGGTGTATGGATCCACATGCTCTCTTTTAGTATTATCTCATTATAGGTGCCTTTTAAGATTGAATTCTGACATAGCTAAGCCTTTGCCAGTATTCCAATGTCCCAGAAAATTCTTGAAGCAGACAAACTGGAATTCAGTAGGAATTCAGTAAGAAAGTTACATATTCAGTAACTTATTAAACATTACAAAGGACGGAGCCAGAGCAGCTCTGGGCTGGTCTGCAGAGTGTTTACTTGGGACAGCAGCCAGCCTCATCAAAACAAAGGAATACACAATTGGCCTAGCTAATAGGTGGGCTTACCATGAAAGAACTAGGGAACCCCACTGAGATAGAAATCTTCAGTACAGACTACATTACATATTAGAAGCAAGTTGGTGAATTCTTCTGACAAATGGAGATTCTCCACAGATACTTAAAAGTTACACTCATACAAGAAATTATCAGGGTCCAGGAAATAGGGGGGTTGTGGTATTGCATTATTCATGAGAAGGTCTGCTAGAGCAGAACCCCTGGTGGTGGGCTTAACAATAGACTAGCTTTACACCTGGCTCCCTTCTTAGTGGCAGCGGCCTGGTCCCCGCCTTCTTTTGATGTATACATTCCTTTTGTATTGTGTTACTCTAACTCGGTGGATGTATCTCGTCTGGTTTCTTGTTATTCTTCTGTATAAAAAGTTCGATGCTTGACTTGACAAATTACATTCAGATCCACACTCCCTTGTGTCCAGTCTGTCTATCATTTTCAACAACTCCTTGCCCACCTGCAACTAGAGACCCCGTTCCACAGACAAACGGACCCAGAGGGTCTGTGGAACTCCTGCATGCCCAAGAGCAATTCAAGCCCTCTTAAAAAGCAAGAATTTAATATATATTTCAGGCTAGATCTTTTTATGTTTTAATATTTTGAAATTATTTTTATCTATTGTTATGTACAATGTCACCCCAGTACTGGTTGCTCCAATTTAATAGTAAGCATTTTCTACCTTCCTTGGTTGAGTAGACAGAGTAGAAAAGTATTCCATGGTGAGCCTGAGTGTCTCTAGTAACCTTGTACTTAGGTGTTCCTTAGAGACAGAGTCTTTTCATAGTTTAATTAGAAAGTTAGGCAAATGAGCCCTACTCCCCTTGCTTCAGAAATTGAGGATTTCTATATGGGTCTCCAGAAGAATAAGTTGCCTCAAGAATTATCAAAAGTACTTGTTTAAAAAATAAAAAAGCAGAAGCTATGAGTCTCTTAAAAGTTAGGCAACCATGGACACAATTATATTCCTGTTTCATCCACACTCAACATAAACCGCATAGCATTTCAAATACAATTTGAAAGAACATGCAAATATATGGGAGTCTCCTAGGGAAGATGTCACTGCAGTTACCTTTGGAAATGCAATGTCACATGTGACATTATTAAGAAAAATGTTTTGGCAATTCCTCAGAAAATTGTACATAGTTCTACTGGAAGATCCAGTAATTCCACTTCTGGGCATATACCTAGAAGACGCTCCAAGTTGTAATAAGGACACATGCTCCACTATGTTCATAGCAGCCTTATTTATAATAGCCAGAAGCTGGAAAGAATCCAGATGTCCCTCAACAGAGGAATGGATACAGAAAATGTGGTACATTTACACAATGGAGTACTACTCAGCTATTAAAAACAATGAATTCATGAAATTCTTAGACAAATGGGTGGAACTGGAGGACATCATCCTAAAATGAGGTAACCCAATCACAAAAGAACACACATGATATGCACTCACTGATAAGTGGATCTTAGCCCAGAAGCTCAGAATACTCAAGATAAAATTTGCAAAACTCATGAAACTCAAGAAGGAAGACCAAAGTGTGGACACTTTGATCCTTCTTAGAAGGGGAACAAAACAACCATGGAAGGAGTTACAGAGAAAAAGTTTGGAGTAGAGACTGAAGGCATGACCATCCAAAAACTTTCCCACCTGGGGATCCATCCCATAAACAACCACCAAACCCAGACACTATTACAGATGCCAACAAGAGCTTGCTGACAGGAGACTGATATAGCTATCTCCTGAGAGGCTCTGCCAGTGCCTGACTAATACAGAAGAGGATGCTCATAGTCATCCATTAGACAGAGCACAGGGTCCCCAGTGAAGGAGCTAGAGAAAGTACCCAAGAAGCTGAAAGGGTTTGCAGCTCCCTAGGAGGAACAACAATATGAATTAACCAGTAACCCCAGTGATCCCTAGTACTAAACCACCAATCAAAGAAAACACATGGAGAGACTCATAGCTCTGGCTGCATATGTAGCAGAGGATGGTCATCAATAGGAGGAGAGGCCCTTGGTCCTGAGAAGGTTCTATGCCCCAATATAGGGGAATGCCTACGCCAGGAAGCAAGAGAGGGTGTGTTAGGGAACAGGAGGAGTGGGAGCATAGAGGGGATTTTCAGATAGGAAAGTAAGAAAGGGCATAACATTTGAAATGTAAATAAAAAAATATCTAATTAAAATAATTAATTAATTAAAAATGAAAAAATAAAAATGTTTATTTTTATTTTTCACTGATTGAGAAAAAGCAATAAAGAAGAGCATCATCTAGCACACATGCATTATCATCTTTTTAACAACAAAGATATAAAGAACCTGCCTAGAGGATGAAGATCCATTGCCCCACCCTTAAGGTGAGTACCACATCTCAATGGTTATAACCATCAGAGGTTAGCTGAAGGGGAACGTACTACCCACAAAGTAAATAAAAAATATACTCTTTACAATCATAAATTACATTTCCAATTTTACAATCATTTTGTTGCTAAGAAATAAGAAACAAGCACTTAATCATGTGGCATTACATATGCAGTCTTCAGTTGATCTAGCTCCAGGTATATCACTGAAATTACATCTTTTGATTTATTCAGAGATACCCCCAACTAATGAAATGGGTTTATGTTCTAAATATTCACATAGCCCTGCCTTGATGACCATTTGTTATTTAATCCAAAGTGTACATGGGCTAAAAAGGGATCTAAGTAGTATTTCATTTTTATATAACAAAAAGAGAATGGAAAGTAAAGCCTAACAGAATAAGAAGGAAGAAACGTCTAATAAATGTGGCAGATAAAACTCTCCCCTAAACTTCCACATAACAACAAATGGAGTATCTTCCAATACTAAAACCCGCAACAGAGTCAGACTCAAGTTCCTATTTTCTATCCACTTCTCTGAACTTTTAATTATTCTGCTTTTGTGGTGGCAATTGATAATATAATCACATACCTTTCCTATTCAAAGTCACTGGGGTCATAATGACTCTCAGAACTCATGAGAAATAGACTTCACTCTTCACAAAAAGGCAATAAATGGTAATGTGAGCAAAGTAGATGTAATTTTACTGTATCTCAACTATAGATCCTATTTTGAACAACAATTGATAACTTGGAAAGTCTATCACTATGACAGAAGTTTTTGTAAGGACATTTACCATCCTCTGTCTTTGTGACATCCCCAACGACCTTTCTTCAAAATATTACTTCAAATAATGCCCAAAATGCAGCCAAATTACTTTAGGCATTTCTACTGAGGAACTTGGAATATAGGTCAGTGGTGAGAGCACTTGCCTACCATGTACTGCATCCAATCCCCAGTCCCCAGAAAATGTATTCAAGATAATAATTTTCAAATATTATGCTTTGTAACTTAAGAAGATGAAATATAGCCGGGCGTGGTGGTGCACGCCTTTAATCCCAGCACTTGGGAGGCAGAGGCAGGCAGATTTCTGAGTTTGAGGCCAGCCTGGTCTACAGAGGGAGTTCCAGGACAGCCAGGGCTACACAGAGAAACCCTGTCTCGAAAAACCAAAAAATAAAATAAAATAAAATAAAATAAAATAAAATAAAATAAAATAAAATAAATAAAATAAAAAGATGAAATATGGTATGGTACATCCTTCCCTTATTGCACTTTTGAGTGACATCAAAGGAACCATTCTATCTACAACCACCATGTGCCAGGCATAATGATGGATATCTCCTCCATTAAAATGTTTTATGACTTACTAGAGAGAGAAGCAGTAAAGATATTATGGGTGGCACCATGGTGAGATTTACAGGTATGGTGAGGCCTAAAATGACAGACACTCTCAGCCTGTTTCAGGGAACCAATAGAAAGAATTTATGCATGAAGGGTGGGGGAAAGACTGCCATCCCAGGAGCAGACCAGAATATGTTTTTAAAAAATGACAGATCCAACCAAAAGTCTAGATTTGTAAGAATTGTGCAAGTACTGAGAGCAAAATGACTTAAGCAAAAGGGCAACGATGAATAAGACATATGGTATAAGACCAAGTTGGCAAGGGCCATATTTGCCTTGCAAAGGAGTATAGACTTGATTCTGTAAACTGTTTAATTGTCATGAGACAAATATTTCTGCTACATTTTCTCACAAAAGCCACCAGACATATTGCTTTTCCCTACAGAGATTCCAGCCAGTCCTTACTTCAGTTGCCATACTGTCTACATGATGATCTTAACTAAAAATGCGAGTGAACATTCCAAGAACTCCCCAAAATTTTACCCCAATGTGTTCTAATTTTATTATCACTCAACACTTGCCAAAATGAGATTACACTTATTGGAGAAGTTATTAAGTATTATTATTTAAACTAGAAAACACAATTGCACATAAATATACCATGTCAATTTTGCCCAAACTTATACAAAAAAAGGAAAAACTTAGTACTTGTCAAAAATGATATATTTTTAATTTTTTAAATGGAACTCTAAGGATTGCGTTCTAACCTACAGTTCAAACATTTCCCAAGCACCTATTCCTAACTCTTGTTCCCAGGGGACATAGACAGTCTTCTACAAGGCATGTATATACATGGAAGTGCCTGGAAAATCCAGAATCGTTCAATTATGTATGAAGGATAATTACTCCAAAGAAAAAACATATTCTAGAAAAACATACAGATTTTATACTTTGATTTAATTTCATGTCAGCCCATACATGTTAACACCAAACATTTAAAGACAGGAATTAATGGCACACTGGATTTTCTCTCCCACTATTTAGGCTTTTTCAACAGCTCTGCCTATTTTACAAGGTTATTTTAAGGATTAAACAAGGAAATGAAAGCACTTTGTAAACTGTAAAGTGCTACCCTGATGTAATGTTTCATTAACAAATTATTTTACAAATAGCTAAGACTAGGTGCCTTTCTTTCACAAAATCAAGGGGAAAGTTCTCTAGTGTGGTCTATTGAGCAAATGCAGACTGTGGAGGTGTTAGCTGATGGCATGGCACAGATGTACAAAGTTTTCATGTTCTACATCAAACAGTAGCAGTCAGGCGGCGGGTGCACGTTCATCTGGTTCTCATATTGCCAAAATGAGGTGCTGATGTATGGGACTTACTTAGCTGAATGTGAACAAATCCTCCCAAACTTATATCAATTGATGACAGACAGTGTAGCCTCATTTGGGCCTCAAATGGGCCTCATTTCTTGTCCTCTGTTAGCAGACCCTAAGCTGTCACCTCAGAGAAAGACATCAGTAGTGGGTGATACAACTTTAATTCCAGAGCTTGTAAGTGACTTTGCTGACTAATCCATTTAGATGAAAAGTCCAGAGTAACACCTTCAGATGTGAACCAAACATAAACCAGACCCACACAACTTTTAATGCCCCCAGCTAAAAGCTTGTGGGAAATACATTTATTGGAGGTGTGCCACTTCTTTGTTGAATGCCATGGCAACCGGGGCTCCTATTTCAGAGGGAGTAAAGCTAAATTCTGGAGCTAAACACAGAAGCCTCTCAAAAAAAATAAGTAAATAATGAAAAAAACACTCTCACTCAAGAAGATACACAATTAATTCCATCTGCTAAAAGAAGGCAATTATTAAGTCATTTAGACAGGTGATTTTGGTGTCAAAACTAATTATTTTACTTGAACTTCCTTCCAAGACCATGTTATATTCTTATTAATAGAATGTCGTGTGAGTGTAGGACAGACAGACAGCAGTTACAGAGGTAAGGAGTCCAGGGGCACTATACAGGATTTATCTTGTTCCTGAGTACCAGATTTTTCTATGGTAATTACTCAACATAGTCCAAAAGTATAGAATGACATCACTTATACTGACTCAAGATGTTATCTGATCACGGTAGTATACATGCCAAGACCTAAGAAACATAAAAATATAAGATCTTTCGTATTGATTAATACATATAATTTCTACTAAAAGGCACATCTTAGCCAATGCCTCCTTACTATTAACAACATGAAAAGTTGGGGGCATATACTGACATCAAAAATGTTTCTTATACTTGTTCACCTAGAAAAACTCTGAGAAGACTCAATGAGATCTGATTTATGAAAATGACGTCTTTGAATTACCGAAGCTCAGGACTGCCTCAAACCAGGTAGGGAACTCTGGTTGTGAAGTTACATATTTATGAAACTGGTTATAGGCTGAGTTCCACCAAGTGGGTTTTTTGGCAGTGTTCTGGATGCAGCAGCTCCTAAATCCAGATCATTTTTATTCCATGTATCACAGCTACATTGGTTTTAATGTGCAGCATACTTTCCCTTAGTCCTGATTTGCTTCCTAAAGTTTTGGTTGGTTGGTTGGTTGTTTTGGTTTTTGCCATTCTTGTCTGTATAATCATGTGTCATCTTTCTTTGGGTTACAGAAATAGTAAAAATAGGACTGGACTCTACAACTCTGGAAAGTCAATAAAGGTTTTAGTTTTATGAGTCTTGTTTCATTTGTTGTAAAGCAATAGGTGACCCCAGACTTTCTCAACCCATTAGTGGCCTTCTACTTTGGCTATCTGCCCCCTCCAAAAGCAATCAGGTTTCTTTTGTTTCACTGTCTAGAAGCCTTACAGAGGAGGGCCACTCCAGGAAGAACTGGAATAGAATGACTTCTGACCCACAGATTTGATAACATCATTTAGATTTCTTCTCAGATACTTTAACCCACAGGCACTTCAAACCATACATTCCTCCTCAGGACAAAAAAAAAAAAAAACCTTAATCATAAATATAAAACAGGAAGTCCAAACTGATGATAAGTTGGCTGCTTATCAAGCAATCTTCTTATAGACTAAAGATCATTGATCAGCATGACTCATTGGTGAGAACCCATTCAGCCCATCATTGTACAAGGACAGTCAAAGAAACAAGGAACTTCCTGTCATTTAGTAGGCTTGTCACTCAGAACAGAGATAAGCAAGGCTGAAGAAAAAGAGTGAAAAGCTACCTCAAATTCTTCACATAGTTCTGCCCACTACAACTCTTTTCAGGGATGGTGGCTTCTGTGTACTGCTGATTCTGTATCATTGCAGGGAGCAATGAACTAGCTGGAGGCCTGAGACAAGCTTCTGCTGAAACATAGACATGATGAGCGGAAAATACTGTCAAATACTCTTGTGGAAACCAAGGTGCTGAAAAAGACCACAAACTCTGACAGTAACTTTCTCTCCTCATGAGGAGAAATACAAACAAATAAAGAATAGTGTCTTCATCACTGCTCAGTTGCTTGGAAGAGACACTATGAAAGCTCTTATGAAATATTTAATTGGGGGCATGCTTACAGTTTCAGAGGCTTTATCATAGTGGGAAGCATGGCAGCATGTAAGCAGGTGCTGGAGCAGTAGATGAGAGCTACATACTCATCCATAGGCAGAGACAGAGAGCCTGTACCTGGCATAAGCATTAAAAACCTCAAAGCCCACCCCTAGTGACACACTTCTTCCAACAAGGCCATGGCTTCTAATCCTTCTAACACTTTCAAATAGTGTCATTCCTTGGTGACTAAGCATAAAGATATATGAGCCTATGAGCTCCATTCTTATTCAAACCACCACTAATAGGTAGGAAGAAAAGGTACCTTCTTTAACATTACATAAGCTTGATTCTGGCACATGTCTTACACTGTCCCCAGATAGTCACCTACAAACTATGTGCTAATTATGTTTTTCTTGAAAGAAAAATGTTACATGATCCTCAAACAGATGTCTTAGATTATGTCAACCCTGGAACCTAATGATGACCACTGTTCGTTGGCAACTTGTATGGTCCAAGGAAGGAGCCCTGACTTCATATAAGGAAGAAGAGCAAATGCTGATAGGAGTGGAGAAGCAGAAAACTACCTGAAGAGATCACCTTCCTAAGAAACAGATTAATGCAATGTTTACATCAGTTACTAATGTGGTCTCTCATAACATAGAAAAGTACTTAGTATAGAGGTCTGAGGAAATTGCTTAGTGGGTAGGAACACTTGTTAAACAAGCGTAAGGTCCTTGGTTTAAATTCATAACACTCACATAAATATCCCTTGTGGTTGAATATGTTGATAATTCCAACACTTTTGGCAAGTAAAATTAGTGGGGCTAGCTGGCCACCAACCTAACTCCAGGTTCAATGAGAGATCCTGTCTCAAGAAATTAGTGTAGAGTGATAAAGCTGATATCTGGTGTGCATTCCATGCTCATGCTTCTAAGCTTGCTCCTGATATACCATGCACACACATACACCACACTCACACTTGTGTATATTTATACAAAATCATATACATCTAAAAGGAAAGAAAGTTTCTGGTAGATCAGGAAACATTTAGTTAATCAGATATTAAATGTAGTGACCCAAACAATACCTGCAAAGAGGATCAGAGGATAGAGACCAGCCTCAGCTACATGAATCCATGTGTCAAAACCAAAACAAAACAATACAATCTATTCTTGTTTCAATCCCTTTTGTGGAGACAAGACTGGAAAGCTTCTGTTTCAAAGCATTGAGTCATATAGAAACACTGCTTCCCAATTTGACATCACAATTGCATAAAAGATACAGGACAGGTTTTTATATAGCGCCAGGGGTGCAGCTCTCAGGTCTGTTACTCTGTGAGGAAGTATTCTTGATGGTCATATTGCTGCAATCACAGGATGCCCTGAACCACTGATTCACTTTCTTCTAGCCAATCTTCAGTGTTTATATGACAAGGTCCCTGTGCACCTGACAAAGCAAGAAAAAGTTATCTGTGCTAATTGATGGTAATTGTTCCCACACACACATGTTGAAGGTAATCAGAGAACATTTTAAAAGTTATGGCTTAGCATGTGGGGCTGATACCAACCAGAACCAGATATGACCAGATGCTCTAGCTTGATTTGTATCTGAGTCCTTTATTTATGAACTTCAGGACCCCCATATAGAGACAACAAACCCCTGTTGTCCCTTGTCTCCTTTTCTCTTAAACAGTACCATTAACCCTCAGTGCAGGTAGGATTCAGACTTGCTGTGTTCACCACAAGTACAGACACTGCCTATGCAGATCCGTGTCAAGGAACACTAGAAAATCCTGGCATTCAAAATCAGACTAAATGGAGAGAAACTCGAAGCAATCCCACTAAAATCAGGGACTAAATAAGGCTGCCAATTTTCTCTCTACCTATTCAATATAGTACTTGAAGTCCTAGCCAGAGCAATTCGACAACAAAGGAGATCAAGGGGATACAAATTCGAAAGGAAGAAGTCAAAATATCACTTTTTGCAGATGATATGATGGTATATATAAGTGACCATAAAAATTCCACCAGAGAAATCCTAAACCTGATAAACAGCTTCAGTGCAGTAGCTGGATATAAAATTAACTCAAACAAATCAAAGAAAGAAATTGAAGAAGATCTCAGAAGATGGAAATATCTCCCATGCTCATGGATTGGCAGAATTAATATAGTAAAAATGGCTATCCTATATGCCAATGCCTGGCAAATACAGAAGTGGATGTTCACAGTCATTTATAGGATGGTACACAGGGTCCCCAATGGAGGAGCTAGAGAAAGTACCCAAGGAGCTGAAGGGGTCTGCAACCCTATAAGTGGAACAACATTATGAACTAACCAGTACCCCCAGAGCTCGTGTCTCTAGCTGCATATGTAGCAGAAGATGGCCTAATTGGCCATCATTGGGAAGAGAGGCCCATAGGTCTTGCAAACTTTATATGCCCCAGTACAGGGGAACGCCAGGGCCAAAAAGTAGGAATGAGTAGGTAGGGGAGCAGTGTGGAGGGGGGTGGTATAGGGGACTTTTGGAATAAAATTTGAAATGTAAATGAAGAAAATAACTAATAAAAAATTTTATGGAAATGTAAATGAGCTAAATACCTAATAAAAAATGGAAAAAAAATTTAAAAAGTGAAGAAAGAAAGAAAGAAAGAAAGAAAGAAAGAAAGAAAGAAAGAGAGAGAGAGAGAGAGAGAGAAAGAAAGAAAGAAAGAAAGAAAGAAAGAAAGAAAGAAAGAAAGAAAGAAAGAAAGAAAGAAAGAAAGAAAGAAAGAAAGAAAGAAAATCCTGGCATTCTACTTGCTTTCTAGAAAGAAGTGAGGTCTGGACCAGATGTCAGTGAGGGTTTCAGAGACCACATAAAGTCTAAGGTGTACTACAATTAGTGAAGTATCTGAAAGAAAGGAGTCTTTTCAAGACTGGAAAAAATGAGAACTATCTCTGAATTCATGTTAAGGAGTGAATTTAAATGAAGGGATCAGAAGACTGGACTAGGATGCTCTTTCATGGGGAAGCACTGGCCTTAGGGAGGGAGAAAGCTGATCAGAGCCACACAATCACACATCTAGGGTGAAGCCAAGGGCAAGAATGACTCTAAGTTTGTTAATTGAGTCACTTCTCTAACATAACATTGTTATGATCAGCCATAGGGAAAAAGCATATTGATTTTGCCATATATATTTTTTTACATATGTCATCTTAGGCTGGCCTCATACTTTGTTAAGGCATAGCAAGAAGTTGTGAGTCTAATTTCTGTACAGCTGCCTTTACTTTGCCATTAACCATACTACAGAGGTAAAGAAAAAGAAGAGTGCCATGATTTTCATTACAAATCTCACTCTTTTCTTCTCCACTCTTCCCTCCCCCTCAACCTCCCTCAGGGAATCCTAATTCTGTTAAGCAGTGACTCTTCCATCTAACGAGTATTTCTCTCCTCTCCAAGAGCTTGCTCTCTAAGACCCCACAGGCTCAACAATCTCGCATCACACACGCACAAATTTAAAATGTAGTCGCTGGATGTGAACTCATGCTGTAATTCAGTCACATTCCATTTCTTTTCCAGATGCCTCATGTTGAGTGTTGAGGCTGCATGCAAGTGAATGACCCAATTAGATATGATTTCTGGTAAGGCATGCAAAGACAGTATAAAGCCCTCTCCCTCATTCAACTAAGAATATTGATATCCAAAAACATGCCCTTACAAAAATTATCTGTAAGTGTTCAAATAAAATGCAAACAACTCTGGTTAATTAAAAATTGGCAACATGGGGCTGCTGAGATGGCTCAGTGGGTAAGAGCACCCGACTGCTCTTCCGAAGGTCCAGAGTTCAAATCCCAGCAACCACATGGTGGCTCACAACCATCTGTAATGATATCTGACTCCCTCTTCTGGTGTGTCTGAAGACAGCTACAGTGTACTTACATATAATAAATAAATAACTCTTTTAAAAAATGGCAACATGATATTGGGTAAAACATAAACTCTGAGAAGAATCTATTGAAATTCATCAATGCATCAACAAACATTTATTGTATATACTTATGATCTCATCACTGTATGTATGCCAGTTTTTATGGAATACACCACCATACAACTTATACTGCCTTTTTCAAACCTACGGGGAGTGATATTTTGCCCCAGTATAGGGGAATGCCAGGGCCAGGAAGCAGGAATGGGTGGGTTGGTGAGCAGGGGGAGGGATAGGAGATAGGGAGTTTTCAGAGGGGAAACCAGGAAAGGGGATAACATTTGAAATCTAAATAAAGAAAATATCTAATTAAAAAAGCACATTGAAAGATAACTCACATGAAAACAATGAAAAAATGTAGAAAGAAAAAGATATGCAGACTTGACTTCATGAAAATGTAAACTTTCAGCCTCTAAAAATGTAAGCTGATCTGATGATATTCATATACATAATATATATCATATGTATGCACACACATATATAAATACAAATACACACATATATATATACATACACACACATGCACTAAGGAAAGTACATTTTGTATATTACAAGGTTGTATATGATAAGAAATTAAGATTCAAATTATAAATGATCTATGAATATGACATCCACAAATGAAGACCTATTTAAATATTTGAAAAGTCATGAATATTTCTTTAACATTTGAAAATTATTATCAATTTGTAGAGAACTGAAAATTAAAACAACAATAAAAACTATGAAATGGATCAATAAGTAAAGCATTTGACACACAAGTCTGATGGCATGTGTTCCATTTGTGGATCCTACAGTGAAAAGAGAAAACCAATTTCAAATGTTGTCCTCTAACCAAAACCCCCCAACACACATGCAAAGGCATGTTCACTCTCTTTTTCACACACACATTAACCATAAATATTTTAAAGATGATTTAACTTACAATTTATTTTTTATTGACTAATGTATGTTTAATGATAACCAAAGGACTATTCTTATATGACCTTTAGGTTAATGGATTAACTTTGGTTTTCTGTTCATTACTTTAGTTGTTTTATTTGGTTTTGTTTTAGTGTATTTGAGTTTTGTACTTTACCACTGATATATCCTCAAACACTGAATCTTTGTTGTTGTTGTTGCTGCTACTGCTGCTGCTGTTAAGAGAATATCTTTTATTGGGAATAGATATTTTATTTAATTTTAGTTTTTACTTATTCACTTTATATCCTGCTTACTGCCCTCCTCCAAGTATTCTCTTCCCACAATCCTTCCCTCATCCCCTACTCCCCTTCTCCTCTGAGCAGGTAAGTGTCCTCCTGGGTATCCTGGCACTTCAAGTATCTCTAAGACTAGATAGACACTTGCTCTCCTGCTGAAGTAGGACAAGTCAGCCCAGCTAGAAGAACATATCCCACAGACAGGCAGCAGCTTTTGGGATAGCTCACTCTCCAGTTGTTCAGGATCCACATGAAGACCAAGCTGAATATCTGCTATATATTACATGTGCAGGGAGGCCTAGTGTATGTTCTTTGGTTAGTGGTTCAGACTGTGAGAACCTCAAGATTCCAGGTTAATAGGTACTGTTGGTCTTCCTGAGAAGTTTCGATCCTGTTCAGGGAACAATCCTTCCTCCTATTCTTCCATGAGTCTCTCCAAGCTCCATCCACTGTTTGGTTATCGGTTTCTGTATCTGTCTGAGTCAGCTGCTGGGTGGAGCCTCTCAGAGGACAACATGCTCCTGTCTGCAAGCATAACAGAGTATCGTTAATAGCAAACACTGAATCTTAAAAGTAAGAGTGCACGACAGCCCTTCTACCCCACAAAACAAAAAAGGAAATCCATTTGCATAAATTGAGAATTATGGTTGTGGATGAGAATAGGTTATAGTCTGGAAAATGTCTCTTCTCCAAAGTAATCAAGATATAATTTTCTTAATGTTAAGCATTAGATAGCATGCAAGGGACATTAAGCAAGTTCTTATATTAAACAAGATACTACGCCCATCCTTACAGTATACACAGTTGTAAGTTCTTAGTGTCTTTTTCTTTCTGGCTAAATCATCTTGTAAGACCTCCATAAGGCAATTTGCAGAGCCATAGTAGCAGGCAGACAAGACCTACGTGGCTTAGGCTTGTAAATTTGAGAATGTCAGCAGGAATAGAAGAATAACATAGTCTTCGAATGTCTTGCCAAATAAGTTTCTAAAATGGAAACTCTGTCCAGATAGGCTGTCTTGGTCACCAGCACAAAGATCATTATCCTGAACAGTAATGCAGAGGGCAAAGTTTGTGACTCTTCTGGAAATAGTGGAGTGTAATGGGCACTTACACTAGACAAACAAACCTTTGTCCCTTCAATACGTGAGCCGCAGTTGAGCTGCAGGCTAACTAATAGTTCCTGTGCAGGATAGTTGGCAATTAAAAGCAGATGAGTTTCCCAGAGCAAAGAGTTCTTTCTTCACATAAGTTCAAACCATTACAGCCCAGTGGACTTTGGAAGTGAGTACAAATTGTAAGTATAACTGAAATTCCTCAAAAGAAAAAAATGCCAACAATGCAATTTCTTAGAAGCAATACAAAGCACCCTCCAAATTTGTTATTTAATGAACATTTTAGTGGAATACTGCAAAATATTAACTCAAAAGAAAATCGAATTTTGAATACTACTCCATGGTCCTTCTGACAATAACTAAGGTTGTTACCTTTGCCATGCATTGTCAGTTAAAGTTAATAAATGTTCAGGTCCAAGGAAATATTCCTGTTTTCCAAAGATGGAAAGTTCCCATCCTAGTCAAGAGTACTATGTACTTTTAAAAGAATTCTGCACGATATTTAAAAGACACTAGAAATCACTGCTTTTAACATCATGGAATAGTTTTACATCTCCATGAAGCAGGATTTCTTTGCATCATTTAATATAACGAGGAGTTTATACATTGGTGTAGTTCATATATTTACATTCCAACCCAAGACTTAAAAACTCAAAGCTTAAAGAAAGGTTTATGTAAGTGAATCAATAAACAGTGAACCAGGTATTGAGAAAATAAAGTGATACTAACTTGTGAACTATACTTGGAACATATCCAAGACAAACCATTTGAAGATAGAATCCTGTAGTTCTGTAGTTGAGAAATTGGCACAAAAGGAATCATAGACCTACATAAAACAGATAAAATATCAAATTGTTAAGAAGAAAGTATTCACAATATTGAATTAAGCAATGAATCTTCATTTTCTACAAAATGCTAAAGTGAACACCAAAGGGTAAAAAGTATTTGCAGTTTTATAAGTATCATTAAGAAAATGAGTTCCTGGTAAACTCAGGCTACAGAATAAGACATAGTTAAAAGAAAGAAAGAAAGAAAGAAAGAAAGAAAGAAAGAAAGAAAGAAAGAAAGAAAGAAAGAAAGAAAGGAAGGAAGGAAGGAAGGAAGGAAGGAAGGAAGGAAGAAAGAAAGAAAGAAAGAAAGAAGGAAAGAAAGAAAGAAAGGAAACAAACAAATTAGGAAAAGAGGAGAACAGATGTAAGAAAGGAGAAAAAGAAAGACAAAGAAAGTGTGTGTGTGTGTGTGTGTGTGTGTGTGTGTGTGTGTGTGTGAGAGAGAGAGAGAGATGTTGCCAAGAGTTTATTAAGGTGAAAAACTGGGAATATCCACAAGGACAAGACATTTCAGGAAACCAAGCACAACTTGCACTTCCTTGAAAAGTGATATACATATATGGCCAGTTTTCAAAAAAAAAAAAGAAAGAAAGGAGAACAGATGTAAGAAAGGAGAAAAAGAAAGACAAAGAAAGAGGGTGTGTGTGTGTGTGTATGTGTGTGTGTGTGTGTGTGTGTGTGTGTGTGTGTGTGTGTGTGTGTGTGATGTTGCCATGAGTTTATAAAGGTGAAAAACTCGGAATATCCACAAGGACAAGACGTTTCAGGAAACCAAGCACAACTTGTACTTCCTTGAAAAGTAATATGCATATATGGCCAGTTTTCAAAAAAGAAAAAACAACTCTCTCATCTCCTCACTAAAACATATGCACAGAGAAAGAGAGAGACAGAGAGACAGACAGAGACAAAGAGAGACAGAGAGAGAGCAATGAGGATGTGCCAGCTGATCCAGAATCTCACTAAATTTCAAAGCATGCTTCCATTTTTTACATGAGACTTTCCATGCCAAAATGATATTTACATATAGAATAGACTTCTATATGAAATTATTTCCTGTTGTACACGTTTCCCCAATGCTATCTGTATTCTTTTTTTTTTCTAATGGCAATTTGATATATTTCAAAGGAAGTTTGTTTCTCTTAGCTGAATGGTAGAACAGGGGTTTTGTTTTGTTTTGTTTTAGTTTTTATTAGATATTTTCTTCATTTACATTTCAAATGCTATCCCAAAAGTCCCCTATACCCTCCCCCCACCCCATCTATATTCTTAAAATCTTTAGAGGTTGATTCCATTATAACTCAGAAATTCTTGACTCCAAAATATAAACCTAGCTGTTATTAGGGTTTGATAATATTGTGGTTTCCTCAAAGTACTTCTGTGTGTTGTGACTTTCAATACCAGAAATCTAGTTCATGGTTTCTGTGAGCAAAGAATGTCCTTCAGAACCAGCTCCGGATATTCAATCTCTGATTAGCCTAGTTAGGCTGGAAGGGCTGAACTGCCTGAAATAACTTTTATACTCCTATGAAATGTGAATTTTTACTTTGGAAGTTCAAAGGCTATTATTTTTCAGAGTGGGTAAGTCAGAGTTCTCATATAAGGTATCAACTCTGATTGTCTGACAGGACTTAAGGAATAAAACCAACAAAGATTCCACTAAGATCTTCACCAGACAGCTAGCTATTTGCTGGAGAATACAGAGTCAAAATAACCTAAGTCCAAGCTTGTCTCTTTTTTTTTCTTTTTTTTTTTCCCCATTTTTATTAGGTATTTAGCTCATTTACATTTCCAATGCTATACCAAAAGTCCCCCATACCCACCCACCCCCACTCCCCTACCCACCCACACCCCCTTTTTGGCCCTGGCGTTCCCCTGTACTGGGGCATATAAAGTTTGCATGTCCAATGGGCCTCTCTTTGCAGTGATGGCCGACTAGGCCATCTTTTGATACATATGCAGCTAGAGACAAGAGCTCCGGGGTACTGCTTAGTTCATATTGTTGTTCCACATATAGTGTTGCAGTTCCCTTTAGTTCCTTGGTTACTTTCTCTAGTTCCTCCATTGGGGGCCCTGTGGTCCATTCAATAGCTGACTGTGAGCATCCACTTCTGTGTTTGCTAGGCCCTGGCATAGTCTCACAAGAGACAGCTATATCTGGGTCCTTTCAGCAAAATCTTGCTAGTGTATGCAATGGTGTCAGCGTTTGGAAGCTGATCATGGGATGGATCTCTGGATATGGCAATCACTAGATGGTCCATCCTTTCGTCACACTTCCAAATTTTGTCTCTGTAACTCAATATAGGAGGCTCTGCCAACTTTATCATGATTTATGTATAGTAATGGCAAAAGGTGCCAAATATCATGATTCTCAGCATGTATCAGGTATATTTCATGCCTCACTTACAAATAGAAATTGGCCAATGGTCCCAAATTCTCTGTCAGTATAATTTGAAGTGCACAGACACTCATGGTAGAGGCCTCACCATCCTCATAACAGTCATTCCATCAGCACTCACTGGAACACATTTATTATAAAAACATTCCATAGAGGTGGGCAATAGTACCTGTATGGCAGACTTATCCCAAGATTTCTGAGAAAGACATACTATTATGGCTGAATGGAAGCCCTCTTTCTTCATGTAGCTAAGCCACATGTTAACAATCAATGCAGACAATATTATAGATTTACCACAGGGAAGCTAGCATAGCTCTTGGCCAAATTACCTTGAGTGAAAATATAAGTTCATGGGGGCTGGAGAGATGTCTCAGGGCTTAAGAGCACTGGCTGCTCTTCCAAAAGATGTAAGTTTAATTCCCAACACCCACATGGCAGCTTACAACTGTCTGTAATCCAACTTAAAGTGATTTGATACTTTCACACAGAAAGGCATGCAGGCAAACTACCAAAATAAAAATTAAACAAAATTGTTTAAATAGATATTATTTGTGTATGTGTGTGTACATATATGTGTATGTATGTATGTATGTATGTATGTATGTATTCATGGTTCAAAGACGTTTCTAGAATATAATACAGTACAAACTTGGGTCAAGTCCAGATCCTTCCATCATAACACTTAGCCCAAGTCATAAAGAAGGTAACAGTCTCTAATCTAGGGATTTCCATCCTGAGGAAAAAAATGGCAAAATGGGCTGATATAATATGACATAGCAATTCACTTTGCATTTGAGCAATGGCATCAAAGTGGACGTGACAAAGTATCGCAGCTCTGTTTGTGTATTTGATGAGTAATAGAAGTTATACTCTGCACCTGACCTTGGTTTACATATCAGAGAACAGATGTAGATACAGACTAACACTCAAGGATAGAATGGAGATGTCTGTTTTTACATCATCTAAAACAGTGTTTTAGTTAGTTTATAATAAAACAATTCCTTATAACATTTACATACATGCTACATTTTCCTGAAATGTTTATTATTTCACTTTTCATTATAGCTGAATAAAATTTGATTTTGTATATGTACCACAGTTTTATTATTCAGTCATCTATGTGTAGGCTTTTTCCATTTCCTTGATGTGGGGGAAAAAACAATTAACACAGATGTCCTAGTTTCTGCCATAAGATGTAGATGCCTTTGGTTGTATGCCCAAGAGTATTATAGCTAGGTTATATTGTCATTTTTAAAATAAAAATAAAACACTATTAAAAAAAAACAGTATTTCATGATTTTCTAAGGAGCTGAAAATATCAGTATTACATGACCTACCATAGAACACTCTCTTAAAGACTTAATCCTAGATTTTTTTTTCACATTTTACAGCCTTTTCCCAACTTTCTATCTGTATGAGAGAAAGAAAATTTGAATTTTGTTAAATATCCTGAGTCAGCACTGAAGAGAATGTCATCTATGAAAGATGGCTTGTGATTGGTCTAGAAAAGATCACCTGTCATGTATTTAAAAGGCTTATCTGGTAAATCACAGGGCTTTGATGTTGAGAACCATGTTAAATATTAAGCATTCCTTGGAATGTGATCGCTGTGCTAGAGATTACAGCATCATAAGAAACAACACCTCCAAGAAGCTCAAGGTCTTTGGCTCCAACACTGTGCCAAAGCACTAAACTGACAACATTTATCACAGGACTCCAGAAAGACATTGCATAAAGCATAGCTACTGGTATTCTTACACACTAATACTTGCTGTCCAGACTCTGTAGCCATTGATTCCTGAGCCATGCACTCTAGAGAAATATGACTAAACCATTATACAGGAAACCTTCCAATGAAGGTTTCCTTTGCCTAAGGATTTGTTCTTGGTGAAAATGTTTTTCTTTACTGATTCTACCACAAATTCTTAGTCATATATTTGTTCTCTAATATTTATTTTTTAATATTTATTAACTCTAGTAGGCATTTGGAGAGGTGAATTCATGACTAGTAATTGTATCCCAGTCAAAATGCTAGAACCATGACCACAGAAGTGTTCTAATTTTCCAACTTCTGCGTCTATACTACTTCATATCCCTGGACCAATCAGAGTCTACCACAAATGTTGTATAACTCTATCACTCTAGCCTACAAGAATTTCAGTTCCTATATCATCAGATTGTATTCCCCTCAAACAATAATGCTCAAACTTGCTAATTTGCTTTTCAAGAATTCCCATTTTCAACCATCAGTTATCTCCAGTTCTCTATGTATATTCAGCTTTCTGTCTTCTCATGATATGATCTCTATATAATGCTTGAAAGAACATATTATTGTGTTGCTTCTAACTGACCCTAGTACTCTGTGAGATGTCTGTTCTCTTGTGGTCCAATCAATCTATGGAAAATCACTTGTCTGCTATCTTTGCCTCATTCAAATACTGTCTCCTTCTTCTTCCTGCAAAACTTTCTGAAAACCTAAAATCTCTTTTTAAAAAAAAAAAAAAATGATTCCAGTTTCTTCAAGAGCTATCATTTTTCAAAAGCCAGCACTGTTTTGGCAACAATATTTAAAATACTTACATTTTAAGTATATTCTATATGTTTATACATATGATGTGTATTACCTCATTCTATTGTCACATAGATAATTGTATGTGGATAATGTAATTAGTATTATGTAAATGGTCAATTACATTTGCTACTTGAAGAACAAATGGTAAGAGATATGATGTGAAGTATAGGGCAGCCTTCTGATATTTTGCCTTTTGTATGGAAATTATGGATTTGAAGGGAAGGGGAAAGAAGAAGAAAAGAAACTACCAAATACAAAGTTCTCAACTTGTGTAGTTGATGGAGTTAAGAGATAATTAGGAGACTTGAAATGAGTGTTTTGAGAGATTGGAGCTCTTTGTGTGTTTTTATTGACTAGAAAACTGAGTTTAAGGTACAGAAATTATGCTAGAGCTTGGTCTCAAGATCTTGAGAAGCCACACCACATCCCTGGAATACAGCTTCCCTCACTTATAAAAGAAGGGCTTGAAGGGTGCATGATGCCCTCAGAATGCTACTGCTAATTGGAAAAAAAAAAAAAACTTGTCAGACAAACCTGAAAACCTGGGTACAATCCCAAGGAATCACATTGTTAAAAAGAGAAAACTGACTCCAGCAAGTTGTCTTCTGGCCTACATGTGCAAACCATGGTACATGTATGCCCACAATCCTACACAAAATAAGTAAATAGACATGAAATAAAAATGTTTGGCAAGGCATGGTATTTTACACCTTTAATTCCAGAACTCAGGAATCAAATGTAGATGGATCTATATAAATTCAAAAGCAGCCTGATCTACATAGAAAATGTAACCAAGTCTCAAAAAACAAAGACAAACAAAAAGCAAACAAAAAGGTAGTTGTTATTCAGAAACAATTCTACAATGTGTCTGTAAAATGACCTAGGAAAATGTGCCAAGGTTTATAATCACCTAACCAGTTTGTATTGAATCATATCCCAGGAGCTAGCTGGAACATATCCTGAAGATTTCAGAATACTTCACTGATAGTGATAATTTAAAATGAGAGAGAGAGAGAGAGAGAGAGAGAGAGAGAGAGAGAGAGAGAGAGAGAAAGAGAGAGAGAGAGAGAGATTTTGCATGACTGAACCTTGATTCACACCCAATAAATGGTCTGAAATAGTATGGGAAAAACTAATGTGTTATTAGTGAATAACTTTAAATTTTCTCCTGAGAAACTTTAACAATACAGAGAAGCAGCCAATGTGTTTATAGATATTTGAAAAGCATCTCATTGGTACCATTTTAGTTATATAAACAGGGGCTCTGGGAAATTAAAGGTCACGTAAAGCTTGCAATGACTTTCTATGTAGAGTCATAGAAAGCCAAGTTACAGGATCAGAATAAGTGCAAGGATTACAGTCCAGACAATTAACTGCAGTTGAAACTTAGGAGTACAAAAACAAAGGATAAAATACTTGTGAGAAAGATGTACATGTGTTGAAATGACATAATAAAGATTAGTTTTATCCAAATGTTGTTCTCCCATTGGGAATTTATTAAATCCCAACAATGTCTTGGGCACATCTCCTATTTCCAGTTAAAAGAATATACAAACTCAGCCTAAGCATAATGTTAGTTGCAATAAAGTGGCTGGGATGATGAATCAATTGGGAAGTCTGTGCTAGAATTTTGACTCTGACCAGTCCCTGCATTGCTCTGTTGTGAAAACATACATAACCAAATATCAAACTCTTACAGACCATGAAACACACAAACCAAAGGTTAGAGAGGAATAACATTCTATACTCTGGAGTTATCAGCTTCCCTAATAAAAAATGGAATAATTTGGGAAGTCTGTGCTAGAATTTTGACTCTGACCAGTCCTTGCATTGCTCTGTTGTGAAAACATACATTTTTAAGAAACTATCTTTTCAAATAGAAATACATAAACACAGAAAAGCAATTGATGAACATTTTGCTCATGGGAAAATACTGTCATTCTTCTCAATGGAAATTCTAGTTACTAAGAGAAAAAATGAAGTATTTTTAAAAGATATTTTACTAGCATATATTAATTGTACAAATGATAGGGTAGCAAGTTTGCCATAAAATTTTCATTTAAAATGTTTTTATCCTTGCAATAACATTAATTCTTTCTACAATTAAGATATAGACTCAAGAATGTGTGCTTTTGAAAATAGGTGCAATAGCTATCCCAGAAATAAACTGCCCTCAATTCATACAAAAAAACAACAAGAAGAACTGCTGTTGTACATCAAGCTCAATTCACTAAGCCTGTAAAAGATAAGAATCAGTGTCTAAAACATAGGCACATCTCATCAGCAGTTGGGTCAGACACAGTTTTTAACACCATGAATGGTTTAAAAGATGCATCTGCATTGAATCTGCCTTCCATCTGCTCCAAGGTCCAATTCTCCGATGAGTGAAATTGGTATACACTTTTCAATGCCCACATATTCTCCCTAGATCTATATCCTCATTGCTGTGATCATGCCTCTACCCTGCTCAAAAACTCTGTGCAGTTTCAACCCTGTGGAGTTAAGTATCTTTGCTCTGTATCCTATTGTTACCCTAGTTTGAAGTTGTTTAAACAGAATTACACAGAGTACAGTGTAGTTCACCTGGTCCCTTCTACACAATCACCAGGTTGAGTATTTTTCCTACGTCTTCCCCAATCATAGAGAGAATTCTAGAAATACATTTATAAATTCTTTGATAGCCTTCTTTTGGGGAAATTAGAACCTAATATTGACTCAATTCTAACACTAAGTAAAGCACAATTAGAAACACTCTTAAAATTAGGACACAAAAAGATGCTGCTTTACCTGAATTTATTATATTCTTCCCTCTACTACGCTCCCATGGTTGCTTCTGCAGGAAGCCATCTGCCTCATCATGAGGACCCTGGTACAGGGTAGTGTATGAACCCATGTAGTAAATGACAGAGTTCTTCTGACAATTATCAGTAAAACATAGAAGCTTCTTGCCAATAACTATAGGAGTATGACACTTGGAGTTGGTTTTGTTAGGCCCTTCAGGACTTCAGAAAACTGCAGTCATGGACAACAGTATGATTAAACCTTCCTAAGTAGAACCCAGCCTGATCTACTCTAAGATGCCTAGCCTACAAAAACTTTTCAAAATATCTGATCACATGTTGAAAGTACCTTGTCATGCAACAGTAGAATTAAAAAACTACTAGTACTAACTGCTAGTAATTATTACATACTGATCCATTTCCAAATACCTAAACTCTGAATTCAAGATCCAAGTCATGGGTGTAGGAGATGTGACTACTACATAAACATAAGGAAGTGAGTTTTGATATCCTCTAAACCCATGTTAAAAACTGAGCATAACATATATTTATAAACACAGAACAGGGATGGAGAGGAGACAAGCAGATCTTTGAAGTTGATTGTTGGGTCAGCCTAGGCAAATCTCCATGAACATCAATGAAGAGAATATCTTCTGTCTGTATGGATGTGGCACCTGTTAATAATAAATCTGATGACCAATTAGCTGAGCAGGAGGAAGGTGGGACTTCCTTAGAGGGAGAAAGGAACTCTAAAAAGAAGAAAGATGAAAAGGTCTTTTGCAAGGAAACAGATGTGACTATGGACCTAGAAGGTATAGCTTACCATGTGGGCTAGGTGGTCAGGTTAACTTAGGTATGCTAGTTGAGAGTCTGACCAAATAAAGCCTAAGGCTTTGAAATATTAAAAGGTCTCTGTGTGATTATGTTAGGAAAAGCTGGTTAAGGAATAATTGTCACCATATTAATTTCTAGAATATATATATCATACACACACACATATATCATAATAATCCTTAACATACAAACAACATCAGGTTTTTTTATTAAATGATCTTATCTCAGCAAATAAAGATAGAGAGCAATCAAGGAAAGCTGTTGAACATCCACCTCTAGCCTTCAAATGCACATGCATAAATGCACACATCTATACTACTAATAAAACAAAAGACCCAAGTTCTCCTCCTTGCTTACTTCAGAAGAAATTGGGTCTATTGATAAAATATAGGATCTTCTTCCCTAAAATACTATATCTCCATGCTATAGATCTGCATGAGGTGTACAATTTTCTCTTTTTAGAGGGTAAGCTCTATGATAAAGTGGTCCCCAATATTTCTTACTACTATGCTTATTATTGTTGTTGCTATGAAAATATTTCCCAATGTTTCTTACTATTATGTAATTATAAGAGATGCAGGAAAGAGGAGGCACTCTGGAGATGTAGTACAATGCTAGCAAAATAGCCCAGTGGGTAAAAAAGCCAAGTTTGGTCCACAGGACTGAAAATAGGAAGGACAGTCTACTAAGTGTGTAAGAATTGAAATGTTGGTGGTGATGAGTGATCAGATTCTTGAAATTTTCTTCTTTGATTATTTTGCTACTTTATTACTAAGAAAATCTATGAGCCTAAAGAAGGGGAGAATGTTATAACTACTTAATGTCTTCCTTTCTTTTACAGAAACAAATATGTTGCTTGGAGTAAAACGTGCAAGTGCCCAAATGTGCCATATTAGGTAAAAAGAAGTATCAACATTTTGATGTTGGTTCTTGTCCAAAACTAGTACATAATTAAAATATGGGAAAAACCAATCAAGAAATAGGTAGGTTTTAACAAAATAGAAAAATCCTTTTGATTTGTCATCAGTTGAAGGTAGAAATTTTTCTCTTTAAAACTATTGGTGAGATGACATCATCTCTCTTTTACTGTGGTGTTCCTCAATTTGTACAATTTTAACCAAGCATCTAGAGCAACATGGAAAAGTGAATAACCATTTTTGATTATTTGTATCTAAATTCCAGACTTTCCATTTCCTCTGAGAATGGAAAATATAAAAAAAAATTATGAATTTTTCATGCAATATTTAGAGTATTTGACTATTAAAAATAAAAGTGCAAAGTTATGATTGCTGGAGGTCCGCAGACATAATTGCAGACAGGGATGGATTCTTTCTGCCAAGTCCTGTCTTTGCGACTAGTAAGAGGGAACACTGTCAAGGCCCTTCTCCCTAATTCTTCTATAAGATACTTATCAACCAGTGCTCAGCACTCAGTTGTCAAAAAGCATATTTGGGCAGTATCAGCTCAAGTGAACAAACCATAACTATTGCAGTCTATACAAGCAAATTTGATATCAGTCTAAGTCCATAATCAATCCAGGAGACCTTTCACATAGGATAATTGCTTTATTATAAATATGTATCCAGTTACAGATTACTTTATATGGCAAAAATTTTATTCATGTGTGGACTATTATGCTTTCTTGACATCTAAAGCAAGTCAGTGAGCTCTCCTTTGTTAAGCAACAAAACAACAAGTAAACAAATGAATCTCTGAATGTAACTCCTTCACAACTTCCTCTCAGACCCTAAAAAGCATATTTTTCCATTCAAAATTATAACAAGGTTAAAAGCATGTCATACTCTTAGACTGCTAAGAACGCCCCTGGATTCTGTGACTGCTACTGTTTCCTCAACTTGGGGGTTATTCACATGGCTAAACATTGGGTTACAGATTGTTTCTGCAATATTTTCTTCAGTAGAGAAATGAAATAAGGATGTAAGTAATACTTCAGGTAATTTAATCAATGTGAGCTATCAGTGGAGGTGACTTAAGACAGCATAATTTTAGCCTTTAGTAGTAAAAGTGGAATTTCCAGATAAATGACTATATTTCTCTTAGTGTGGATGAATCTGTATGAAAATAGGGCAAAACACTGTGCTTTTTAAATAACATGTCATTCGAGTTTTCATGCCTACAATAGCAAATCTAAAGCATCCAATTGACCCCACCATTAGTATTAATTGTCTTTATGAGTAGTAAGGCTAGGGTGTTCCTCCTGGGAACTAGTTATTTTTGTAAATTTTACTTAATTCTAACTAGTAGGAAAAGCTCTTCAACAGCACAACCATTGGTTAAAGCAACACCCCTTCAGGTACAGCTTCTGTAAAATGGATGTGTAGAGAAACATGAAAACAGGAAGACAACACTCAGTATATTCACAGAGAACTCAAGGGAGAGAAAGGGGTTGCAGAAGAAGCATGGAGGAACTCAGAGTGAGGTAAGTCAATGGTATGTAACCTATGTGGATCCAGACTCCCCTAGTATGTGAAATAACCATCGTGGGCCACTGACTACATTTCTTTAAAAAGCAGTTTTTTCAGAAAGCAATATAAATTAAACCTAATATATTTTCAGTATAACATAAATTCAGCCATTACAATCTTTTGAGTGCTGCCCACAGAGATGATAATGTCCAGGAGATTCCATATAGCATATTGCCTAAATAGCCCTGCCTTGGGTTTTTGCTATAAGAAGTAAGGTAAAGCCGGTTTCTGTCTATGCCCAGAGCTAATCCTGTGCCACAGTACTCCATACCCGAATATCAGTGGGAGAGAGTTGGTCTCCCAGGAGTGCTGACATACCTGTGAGCACAGGTAAGACCACCATTTCTGCGACCCAACCAAAAGACCTCAGGACACAAGAACAAAGGAGTAGCCTGGGACAGGATCCTTCTAGTTTCTAATTGCACCCAAAGCTGATCCTGTGCCACAGTGCTCCATAATCAAATACTGCCAGAAGAGCAGTGATCTCCCACGAGTGCTGGCACACCTGTGAGCACAGGTAACACCATCTCTTCTGCTCAAATTCCTGGCCCAAGAGAGACCACTGTGATCAGGACACAAAAAACAAGAAAGAGCCAGGGACAGGATACTTCAGGTTTCTGTCTGCACCCTGAAGCTGACCTATGCCACAGCACTCCATACCCAAATTCATCCAGGAAAGAGCTGGTCTCCCAGGAGTACTGACCCATAGGCTTGCAGGAGGGACAAGCCACAGGCAGAGTCAGAAAGACCAGAAAACTTTAGAGATAACCACAGGACAAAAGGCAAGGGCAACATAAGCAAAAGAAACCAAGGGTACTTGGCATCATCAGAACCAAGTTTTCCCACCACAGTGAGCCCTGGATATGCTAATACATCAGAAAAGCAAGACTCTGATTTATCATAATGATGATAGAGGATGTTAAGAAGGACATAAATAACTTCCTTAAAGAAATATAGAAGAATACAGGTAAACAGCTAGAAGCCCTTAAAGAGGAAACACAAAAATCCCTTAAAGAATTACAGGAAATCACAATGAAACTGGTGAAGGAATTGAACAAAACCATCCAGGATCTAAAAATGGAAATAGAAACAATAAAGAAATAACAAAGGGAGACAAACCTGGAGATAGAAAACCTACAAAAGATATCAGGAGTAACACATGCAAGCATCACCAACAGAATGCAAGAGATAAAAGAGAGGATCTCAGGTGCAGAAGATACCATAGAAAACACTGGCACAACATTCAAAGAAAATGAAAAATGAAAAAAAAAAAAAAAACCTTCTAACCCAAAACATCCAGGAAATCCAGGACACGATGAGAAGATGAAACCTAAGGATAATAGGTATAGAAGAGAGCAAAGAATTCCAACTTGAAGGGCCAGTAAATACCTTCAACAAAATTACACAAGATAACCTCCTTCCCTCCCTAGCATAAAGAATGAGATGACCGTGAATATATATATATAAAAAACACACACACAGAACTTGAAATAGACTGGACCAGAGAAGAAATTCCTCCCATCACATAATAGTCAAACACCAAATGCACAAAACAAAGAATATTAAAAACAGTAGGGGGAAAACAGTCAAGTAACATAAAACGGCAGACCTATTAGAATTATACCAGACTTCTCAGCAGAAAATTTTAAAGCCAGAAGATCCTGTGCAGATGTCATACAGACCCCAAGAGAACACAAATGCCAGCCGAGGCTACTATACACAACAAAACTCTCAGTTGCTGTACATGGAGAAACAAAAGTATTCCATGAAAAAAAACAAATTTACACAATACCTTTCCACTATTCCAGCCCTACGAAGGATAATAAAGGGAAAACTCCAACACAAGGAGGGAAACTACACCCTAGAAAAAGCAAGAAAGTAACCTTTCATCAAACCTAAAAGAAGATTGTCATATGAACAGAATCCCAACTTTAACAACGAAAATAGGAGGAAGCAAAAATAAATACTCCTTAATATCTCTTAATAACAATGGACTCAATCTCCCCCCCCCCAAAAAAAAAGACAAAGACTAACAGACTAGATAGGTAAACAGGACCCAGCATTTTTCTCCATACAGGAAACATACCTTAGTGTCAAAAACAGAAACTACCTCGAAGTAAAGATCTGGAAAACAATCTTCCAAACAAATGGTTCCAAGAAACAAGCTGGAGTAGCCATTCTAATATTGAATAAAATCGACTTTCAAACTAAAGTTGTCAAAAAACAAAATAAGGAAGGACACTTCATATTAATCAAAGAAAAACATCTACCAAGAAGAACTCTCAATTCTGAACATCTATGCTCCAAATGCAAGGGCACCCACATTTATGAAATAAACTTTACTAAAGCTCAAAACACACAATAGTAGTGGGAGACCTCAATATCCCACACTCATCAATGGACAGATCATGGAAACAGAAACTAAACAGAGACACAGTAAAACAAACAGAAGTGATGGACCAAAGAGATTTAATAGATATCTATGGAACATTTCATTCTAAACAAAAGAATATACCTTCTTCTCAGCACCTCATGGTGCCTGTTCTGGAAATGACCATATAATCGATCACAAAACAGGCCTCAACAGATACAAGAAGACTGAAATAATCCCATGCATCCTGTTGTAAGACCCCCTTTCCAGGACTCACACTCTAGTCCTAGGACAGAGAGAGCACCCAAAGAAACATGAGAATCCTTCTTGCTGTAAACACATTAGGTAGTTTAATGACGGAGCTCCAGGTCGAAATGTATGTCACGCAAGAGAGTGGATTCGACCCCGAGGCTTGAAAGCTCGGGGGTTTTATAGGGTAAAGGGCTTAGGGATGGGGAATTCAGCATAGTGACACACTATTGGCTTATTCAAACATCAGAAAAAAATACGTGCAGGTCAGGGTGTCAGAGTTCTGTGAGTTGTTGACTCAGTTCAGATAGCCCTGTTATGTCCTTACATTCCTCTTTATCTTTATGGTCAAGCTGTTCCCAGGAATGTTTTAACTACAGGGCATGTCCGGGTTTGTTTTTCTTTGTTCTCAGCCCCAGGCAGCCTCTAGGCTCACAAACAACCAGCAATTTATGAGTATTCTATATGACTTACAGGTCTTGAAATTTCATCTTTCTTTCACTGTCAGATAACCACAGACTAAGGCTGGTATTCAATAACAACAAAAACAACAGAAATCCCACATCATACACATGGAAGCTGAACAATGCCCCACTCAATGATAACTGGTCAAGGAAGAAATAAAGAAAGAAATTAAAGACATTTTAGAAATTAATGGAAATGAAGGCAGAACAAACACAAAGTTATGTGACACATTGAAAGCAGTGCTAATAGGAAAACTCAGCTCTGAGTGCCTCCAAAATGAAACTAGAAAGAGCATACACTAGCAGCTGAACAGCACACCTGAAAGCTCTAGAACAAAAAGAAGCAATAATCAAACTCAGGGCTGAAATCAACCAAATAGAAACAGAAAGAACTATACAAAGAATCAACAAAACCAGAAGTTGATTCTTTGAGAAAATCTTTCTTTTCTTCCTTCCTTCATCCCTTCTTCCTTTCTTTCTTTGTTCCTTCCTCTGTCTTTCTTTTGTTCTTTCTTTGTTTTATATAAAATATAGTCTAACAGGAGTCAAACTAAAAAGGAATCTTCAGTTGAGAAAATGTCTCCCTCAGATTGTCTAGTAGGCAAAAAGTTCATTGAGTATTTTCTTTTTCATGTTTTCCTTTTATTACTTCTGATGACTAACACATTAACTATAAAATAGAATGAGTTTCATTGTGACATCTTCAAACATCACTCTATCATCACTGTTCATTACAGATCAAATACAGTTGAGTTCCCATATCACAGCTTCCAAAAGAACTGCCTCAAAGAAAGTACAAACCAACAGAGTGTCCACAATATTAGACAGGGCACAGAAGGGTGGATGTTAGCAGTTGATGTATTAGGTCCCAACATCATACTGGTTTAACTGTGGAAGTAAAGAACTTTTGTGTCTCTTGTGTACTAATAGTTTAACTGAGGAATATCTGTGTTGAGGAGCTCTCTGCTTGTACAGATTTAGCTAGAATCAAGTTCTCAGGGACAGATATATAAATGCTGTGTCACTGGTTAGAAAGCAAAAATATTATACACGACTTTTTAATATCTTCTTAGAGGGATATAATAAAGAAAATGCATTTTTCAGTCACTGGAATGTTTATTTTTTATAATTTTATTAGATATTTTCTTTATATACATTTCAAATTTCAAATGCTATCCCGAAAGTCCCCTATACCCTCCTCCCACCCTGCTTCCCTATCACCCCTCCCACTTTTGGCCCTGGTGTTCTCCTGTACCAGGGCATATAAAGTTTGCAAGACCAAGGGGCCTCTCTTCCCAGTGATGCCCGACTAGGCCATCCTCTGATACATATGCAGCTAGAGATAACTGCTCTGGGGGTACTGATTAGTTCATATTGTTGTTCCTCCTATAGGCTTGGAGACCCCTTTAGCTCCTTGGGTACTTTCTCTAGCTCCTTAGGGGCCCTGTGTTCCATCCAATAGATGACTGTGAGCATCCACAGTTGAGAATTCTTTGTTTAGCTCTGTACCCCATTTTTAATAGGGTTATTTGATTTTCTGAAGTCCAGCTTCTTGAGTTCTTTATATATATTGGATATTAGTCCACTATCTGATTTAGGATTGGTAAAGATCCTTTCCCAATCTGTTGGTGGCCTTTTTGTCTTATTGACAGTGTACTTTGCCTTACAGAGGCTTTGCAATTTTATGAGGTCCCATTTGTCAATTTTCAGTCTTACAGCACAAGCCATTGCTGTTCTGTTCAGAAATTTTTCCCCTGTGCCAATATCTTCGAGGCTTTTCCCCACTTTCTCCTCTATAAGTTTCAGTGTCTCTGGTTTTATGTGGAGTTCCTTGACCCACTTAGACTTGAGCTTTGTGCAAGGAGATAAAATGGATCAATTCGCATTCTTCTACATGATAACCACCAGTTGTGCCAGCACCATTTGTTGAAAATGTTCTGACTGCCATTTATAATGTACTGTAAGATATAAGGTGAAATAAACTCTTTCCTCTCCAAATAATAAATATAATAATAATTAATAATAATAATAAAATTACATTCTTAATGAAAAAAAGAAATAAGGTAGTTTTGACAACAATTTGACTACCCATCCATTGATTACCAATTTATATAATCATCAAAGTTTTTGATGGATTACTATTTATAGAGGAAATTCAATGACATAATTAATGCTAGTTTTATCAGAAAAAGAGATGCTCGTTGAATTTCTATAATCATTGATAGTCCTCAATTAGGAGTGTTTTACTTGACCATTCTCAGAAAGCTTTCTCTCTCTCTCTCTCTCTCTCTCTCTCTCTCTCTCTCTCTCTCTCTCTCTCACACACACACACACACACACACACACACACACACACACACACATACACACACACACACACTTTCTGGCATTTCCTTTAAATACTTGCCCAAACTTTCCCAAGAATTGGCCCCATTTGCTAGTGAATAATTTCTTCCAAAACCAAGGCCAAAACTTTCTTGCTCACTATCTTGTCCCAATCTCATTTAATTCAACTTCACTTAGCACAGATACTACTGTACATCATTTCTGTGTTCATTTGCTCAAAAGGCTCTCTAAATTAAAGCAAATGTGTGAAAATAGTGACCATCAGCCTTGATGTGTTTGATATAACTGACTGCTGACCAGTGGTTCCTGAGCTCTGACTCCAGAACTTTGGAGGCCCTCTTCATAACATCCCACCTTTCTGCTTCAGCATATTTTTCTAGACACTGTCCAGATACAAATAAAATTCCTAGTCTTTGTTTTACCTATCTACTGTAATATCTTTTATTTTTCTGTAAAGATTTGCAATCTTCCTTAAACTGTTGCAAGCTGGAAATACATGAGTAAGTAGGCATATATCTTAGATTTTGGACAAATAGAGAAAAATGAGAACTGTATGTCTGTAGTGAAATGTGGAGTACGACAAAATCATTACAAATCTATGTTTCCAAAGCTGAAAAAAGGAGAATGCCCCTTCCATTGCTGCAAGGATGGCAAAAGGGTTGGCAGTGAATGGCAATGAAACAGTCTAGGGAATTCCTAATAACTCTTGTAGAGGAGTGGTACAGGCAACCCAGGAGGGAACAACAGAGCTCTGGGTTAGAAGGGAATCAGTATAAAATGTCCATGGCATGTGTATGCATGCAGGTGAACCTTCATCTCCACTGAAAATATGCATATTTACAAAGTGTTGCCTGTGCCTTGGACTGTTTGCAACCTGGCCCTTCCTGCCCTTGGGGATTGGAGGTGAGTTGGCACGGAGTCAACAACACAGACTCCAGGAGCAGGTGAAAAACAACAGGCTGTAAGCTCCTTTAATACCCTCCATCTGCTCCTTTTTGGTCCCATGAAAGCATCTCTTCTGAACAGCAGTTCCTGGTTAGCTGGTATTGCCTGCACCAGCAATCCTTATTCTCTCAGGCAGTCCTCAACTAGGTCCTCCTGCAGGAAATGCTTTTGTGGCTGCTAGAGAAAGGAAGAAAACATGCTAGAGAAATGAAAGGAAGAAAACTGATCTCCATGTTGAAACTGACATATACCAGACATGAATTTTGTGACAATCTCCATTTCCCTAGTCTTAATCAGTTTGATTGATGCACAAAACAGTTCCTCCCCTCTCACTGAGGAAGGAGAGAAATCTGAAGTGCAATCCTGCAAATGGAAAATGCATTATCTTAATTTTCAATTTTTATCAGCATCATCTTAATTGTCAGTGATGGAGAAAAAAGAAAACAACAAAAATTCTATGTAGCAAAGAAAGATTTGAGGTTAATTTGATTGGCAATATATGAAATGCCACTTACCTCAAGCCATTTCAAATTGCCCCTCATTCTCCTCACAGTAAGCAATTCTTTCTAAAGACAGGGGATCAGCTTATAATGGCTGCTGTTACATATTTATACACCACTTACATTCTGTCGCTGAGTTGGCTGGAATGCTTCGGAGTGCTTTTCACAGATTCCCTGTCAGAGGTGAGGGGAAGAAAAGGGAAGAAAAGTGTGTCTTATAGACACTTTTTATACAGTGGAGGAAAAGAGATGAAATAACCTATCATGATTATTAGGGAGACCATATCTCTGGCGTGCAAGTGGTCTGTGAGTCTACATTTACCCTGTCTACCTACCCATTTCAATACTTGCTAAAATACTTCAAGTTCCAAGGACTCACTCTGTAATTCACAATTTCAATAAAGTATCTTCCATGGTATTTACATGAGGCTGAAATCAAATCATTTTGTGTCATCAAATCATTTTGTGTCATCATCAAATAATATAAAACAGTTTTCTATGTTTAAGAGTAATTATCTCACTTTAGAGAAAGTATGGGATTTCCTTTTTTAAAAAATTAAAGTTTAAAAATAAAGAAAAATAAAGGGTTTTTAATGTGTTATTACATTTCCACATACGAAATGCACATAATTTATAACACATGCTTCTAAGAGCATGATATCAATGACAGTGGGTCTAAATCTATTCCATCAACACTTCCATGCTGTTTTTCTAGAATAGAATGCTTTATGACTATATATGCCAGTTCAACTCACACAGTCAAAGACATGAACAGAGAACAAGTGGCTAAGTAGGACCCAAGAGAACTGAAAAGAAAATGTACATAGCTGAATGCACATCTATCCTTATTTAGAAAGGAAAAGAAGCACAAAGCCCAAGGCTTATTCAGGAAGAATAAACAGATTTATATTCATAAACTGTTCTTCAGTGTTCACCAGAGAATACTGCTCAGACATGGGTTTGAACCAATAGAAAGTCTTTATTAGACAGCTAGTGACTTGGGTGTTTGGAATCCCAGTGTAGCACTAAACGTTTCTCAGTGTGAGCTTTTGAGCACAAAAACCATGCTCTGGGTTCACATACTTCAGTTAACAAGAAGAGTTAGCCAGAAGCAGAACTACAGAAGCTAAAAAGCAAAATTAGTATTTCAGAGTCTTTCCCAGAACTATGGGTTTGACCAATTAAGTCTTTGTTATTGTTTTGGCAGGTGGTACTATCTGCATGCTAAATTTTATGGCCTGATTGGTACTCTCATCATGGAGGCAGTTGTGCTAAAGTCTCAGGGCCTACTAAGTTCTGGAGCTGGGTCCTGTTACAAGACCATAGTATCTTCCCTCCCACTCCCTCACTACCTGCCTCTCTCTTCTGTTATTTAGTGACGTAGTCAATTGCTGAATTGCTATTTCTGATTAAATCTCTCCATTCAAAGTTTTTGACAGTCATTAAGCAATGACAGTGTTCAAGGTCACACACTACTCACATAAACTTTGAGACAATAGCTTGCTATAAGTTTCATGTAATTAAAAGGTTTGCGTATCCTAGGGCCTAGTGTTCCAAACTAAATGTCTCTGAGATAACCCATAACAGCTGTTTCTGAGTTTTCTGCACAAGGCCAGAGTTAAAGACAATTTTTATAGCGCACTAAAAAACATGCATTAAAGTAATGACTGCAAATAAGCTGGATAGAGCTAAAGTTTTAAATGAACACCTGCTATTGAAATGTAATTTTGAGAAAAGAAGATATTTTTGAAAGAGAGAGAGAGAAGGAGAGAGAGAGAAGAAAGAAAAAGAAAAAGAGAAAGAGAGGAGAGAAAGAAGAAAGAAAAAGAGAAAGAAAGAAAGAAAGAAAGAAAGAAAGAAAGAAAGAAAGAAAGAAAAGAAAGAAAGAAAGAAAGAAAGAAAGAAAGAAAGAAAGAAAGAAAGAAAGATGAGAGAGAGAGAGAATCATTTCAAGTAAACTATTTAAAGTGTATTTACTGATAGATAATATAATGTGAATTTGGACACTTCAAGAGTCCACTTCTACCCCATTATGACTTACAATGGTGCTTCTTAAAAGACTTTTCTCAAGAGGCATTCTGACCATGAGTATTTTCAGAAGAAATGATTACTGTTAGCAATGCTGTTGCTAACATAGAGAGAGAAAGAAGAAGATAAAGAAAAGGATAAGATGAAGAAGAGAGAAAGGGAAAGAAAAAGGAGCAATTGATTGCTACTGTTGCAGCTCTATGATAGGCTTATTACTTTCCTGCTAAACAACATTCCTGGCCTCTGGGGTGCATCTGAGCTATTTATGTCTCACAGAGCATTCAAGGGCATTGCTCAAGGAACAAGGAGTCAATTTTCTTAGGTAACAAGAAGCAAAAGTCAAGAGTTGACTAATCCATGCTCAGCAGGAAATCAGATGGGACAGTTGAAGTTGAACAACGAAACATTCTTAAGAATCAAGAATGCCTCTTTTTTTTAGCTCTTACCTTTCTTACTCTCATCTCTAGCCCTCCCTCTCTCTCTCTCTCTCTCTCTCTCTCTCTCTCTCTCTCTCTCTCTTTTCCACCCCTCTTTCCACATGGCCATGGCTGGCCTCTCTTTTTTTCACCTTCTCTCCTTCTTCCTGCCTTTCTAAAACCATAAAAAAAGAAGAATCAAGAATGTACCTATGTAAATTAAGTACTTTTCAAAATACAACAATCTTAGCTTCTGTGTTTTAAAATACAGGAACAACTAAAATACCCCCACAGAATGTGTAAGGCCACAAGACCAAAGGTCACTGTTCAAAGACAAGAGCTCTTGCCAAGGCAGTGATTCTGTAGGTTGTCTAACACCCAATTACAGGCACTAGTGAAGAAAGCAAAGGGCTTAGCTGTAACCATGTTGCCTGGGATTTAAAGCACAATTATTCATCCATAAAATTAAGCCTATGATATCTATAGTGATGAGGAATCAGTGAATGTGGCTGAGATGCACCAAAAATGAATCCCCTTCTTATCACTATCACAGCTAGCCTTTAGTGTTGTTAATTTATTCTTTAGTATTTAGACAAAAATTGATATTAATGATAGAAGTAAAGAATGAGAGTATGAATTTGACCCCAAAACCCATGTAAAAGTGATGGGTGCCGAGGCAGATATGAGTAAACTTGACATTAGGGAGGCAAAGAAAGGAGGGTCCCTGAACTCACTGGTCATCCTGCTAGCCTGATTGGTAAAACCCAAGCCAATGAAACATGTCTCAAAGAAGGTAAACCGCGTTACTGAGGATGACAGCCAAGGCCTTCTGGACTCTACATATATTTGATCATATGTGCCATGCTTACCTATACATATGTACACATGACACACACCATCACGCATGCATACACACAAATTAACATATTTATTTGAAAGACAAAATAGTTATAAAAACGTGTTGTACAACATCAGGGTATATTTACAATATTAGATTTATGCTTAAAATTTAGTTAAGAGAATAGATATTACAGTGTTTACAACAATGAAACTGTGGCTTTTAAAAAAGCTGATAGAATTTTGAGCTTGGAGAAGAACTTAGGCAGAGATCTTGCTGGCACAACTTCTAAACAAAAATGGATTCTTTGAAGAATAAATAAATGAATTTTCCAGTTTAGTGAGTTTAAGTCCCTCTGCAAAAGATCCAGGTACACTTCAAGTAAATTTGAACCAGACAGAAATGGAAAGCAGTAGATTTGGGGAAACCTGTAAGTATCTAAAAGCCTAGAGAATAAAATACAAACATATCTAATAGAAGAGCCCCTTAGGCAACACTGAGCCATTAGGTCTCCTGGCTTTTCCATTGCCAATGCTCTCAGAAGATAAAAGCCAAGTCTTCCAGCACAGTCCTGGGTTTCATCAGTGACCCACAATGACACTTGATTTCCACACCTGCCTGCTCTCTGCAGTGTAAGATTGGTTCAAATACACAGCACACAGGCAACCTTGCTTGCTAAGGCCTCCAGGCAATGTGGGCATCCTAATTGTAAAGCAGTTTCAGCAATACTTTCAGTTAACAGGTTAAAGGAGATGTATGACCAGCTTCAGTCATTAGTGCTAGCAGTGGTTTATGCCTTTAATCTTCCCTTTTGTACTATATTTTCAAGCAGTCCAGTTTTATCCGCAATAAAAAGTTTCTGTGTACAATGCCCTGTTCTCCTTAAGATTTCTCCTTACATTTTAGGATAACTTTTGAAGCACTTATAACTGTACTTACCTTCTTTGTCTCTTACTTGTACACTTTACATTGGTGCACATTCTAATCTATTGACCCATGACAACTATTCACAATGCTCCATTTAAAACTCAGTACATCCCCTGTGTATCTCATGTGATTTTAAATATCACTTAAATGTACAGATGCTGTTAAATGTCTTTTGGAGGTTGAAATCTTCTCCTGTTGAGAAACATTAACCTAGTATAATGCTCATAAATAATTTTAATGGGTAAAACAATATGAGATACTTTCCACCTTGAAACATTGCTCAAGGTTTAACCATCACAGACGATAAGACAAGTGCACATTTGTTTGTCATTTCTTCCATCAGGCTCATTATGGTTAGTGTCTATGTAGATCCTATCTTTGTAAGTTCTTCAGAAATATAAAGAGGAGTCTGAAAGCAGAAGCTGTCATGGATACCTATGAAATACATTATTTATAAAAAGGAAGCATTACCGCCAACTATATGAAGAAGGAACTGAATTGTGAGTGACAGAATGCTTTGAAAGTAGCAGGAAGCACTTTCCTTGTTTTTATCTCATGCAATCTTTAGAACACTCTTCACACCCATTTTATAGGTGAGTAACTGAGTTGGAATTAAGTGAAGAACATTTTGTCAAAGGTCACATAGCTAAGAGACAAAACTTGTACTCCTATCTACTTGTGCACAACCTAGACTCTAAAGCATTCATCATGTGAAGAAATGTGATGTGCTCTCATGTGTGTGCTTTTGTTCCAACTGCATCTCAATGTTAAAGTAGCCAAATAAAATCTACATATAATGGAATAAAGGCCTTGGCACCTCTAAGCCTCTTTAAACTTTCTTTTTCTCCATCTAAACCATTTGCAATTGCCTGGTTTTCATTCAGTCACAGTTAGAACGCATCTAAAGAGGTAACACAAATGAAACCTGTAGAAATGCAGAACAACATGAAAGGAAAGGCTAAAGCTCTCCCCTGTGGCGGCAGCTGCTTGCCCAGAACTCTGGCTTAGCAGTAGAACTATGTGTTTCTACCCAAATAAAATTCCCATCTCTTAAATGTTATTATGGGCTTCATAGAATAATCTGTGTAAGGTCATATTTGCATAAATAAAGTGTTCCACAGCTTGTACAGCATCCTTACAGCAGGATTAAATCACCATTGTGGCCTGTGATTAACCCTCCAGATTGCCCTAAATGCCAGCCAGGACTCACTTAAAAAGGAGTGGTTGGAAAAAGCAAGCAGAGAACTGCAGGCAGCCTTACCACCATACTAAAACTCCAGAGCTTGGAAACCAATCAAGAGAGAAGGATTTGCCAGTGTACTTCTGTTTAATAGCTTAGGATGAACAGGAGGGAAAGTGTGTGCTACTAACATGAGGGGCCTTCAGAGGCTTGTATGATGGCAATAGCATCAGTGTACTCTGTGTGAATAAGTTTCTCTCCTCTCTCTCTCTCTCTCTCTCTCTCTCTCTCTCTCTCTCTCTCTCTCTCTCTCTCTCTCCTCCACAGTTGCTTTAGGAATGAGAGAAAGATTCGGTCTGTGTATCTGCAGATTCCCCCAAGCTGTCCTTCAAAACCTAGTGATTTCATCTTTATCTGTCATGCACACTGGGATTCCCCTCATTTGATTGGATTGGAAAGAGTCTCTGATGCTAATATACAGTTAAAATTTTGCTATCTGAGCATTTGAAATCTAAATGTAGAAAATAACTCATTAAAAAATAAACAAACACTAAAGAAACAAACAAGCAAACAAACAAAAACAATGGATTTATGAAATTCTTGGACAAATGGATGTATCTGGAGGATATCATCCTTAGTGAGATAACCCAATCACAAAAGAAGTCATTAGATATGTACTTACTGATAAGTGGATATTAGCCCAGAACCATAGAACACCCAAGATACAATTTGCAAAACACAAGAAAATCAAGAAGAGGGAAGACCAATGGGCGGATACATCATTCCTCCTTAGAATAGGTAACAAAATACCATGAAAGGAGTTACAGAGACAAAGTTTGGAGCTAAGATGAAAGGATGGACTCTCCAGAGACTACCCCACCCGGTGATCCATCCCATAATCTGCCACCAAATCCAGACACTATTGCATATGCCAGCAAGATTTTGCTGAAGGGACCCTGTTATAACTGTCTCTTACGAGTCTATGCCAGTGCCTGGCAAATACAGAAGTGGATGCTCACAGTCAGCTATTGGATGGAACACAGGGCCCCCAATGGAGGAGCTAGAGAAAGTACTCAAGGAGCAGAAGGGGCCTGCAACACTATATGTGGAACAACAATATGAACTAACCAGTACCCCCAGAGCTCGTGGTGTTTCTAGTTGCATATGTAGCAGAGGATATCATCCTAGTCGGCCATCACTGGGAAGAGAGGCCCCTTGGTATTACAAACCCAGTACAGGGGAATGCCAGGGCCAAGAAACAGGAGTGGGTGGGTAGGGGAGCAGGGTGGAGGGAAGGTATAGGGAAATTTCGGCATAGTATTTGAAATGTATATAAAGAAATATCTAATAAAAAGAAGAAAAAATTGCTATCTGGAGTCATGTCCACCTTTTTCTTACTGGTAAAGATGGTAAAGATGGAAGATTCAGAAGTTTGTCCCATAAGTTAAGGCTAGAAAATACCAAACCTAGATTGGAACTCAAAGATTTCTATTACTGATCCATTGCTTAGCATCCTTGAATGGAATGTCTTTATCGCACCAAGGCTTTATTGCACTATAGATACCTTTATTGCTCAGGTATCTATACTGAAGAGTGAGCAGAAAGAATGCAAGAGATGGGGGCAGAAAGAATGCAAGAGATGGGGGCTGGGTGGGGGGAGATGATTTTAAGAAAATAGAATTTTCAAGATACAACAGAACTGATACACATATGAACTACCAGAGACTGGCACCAGCAGCAAACACAAGACCTGTACAAGCTCAAGCCAGACAAATTCCCAGCATAGAGGAAGGCAAATGGGTCCCTAGCCAAAAAGCTATCCACAAAAAAAACTATAGCTGCTGGAAAATGAACAAACAATTTTCTTCAACAAAGTGACACTTGGTATATCAACTATACTTGAGGACAGGCCCCATGCTCAGAAACAGTTGATCACCACAAATCAGGCTCCACGTTTCTATAATTTGTAGTGGCTTTTTGTTTGTCTGGTTTTGTTTGTTTTAAGAAAGAGAAAGAAATAGGCCAGGCAGTGGTGGTGCATGCCTGTAATCCCAGCACTTGGGAGGCAGAGGCAGGCGGATTTCTGAGTTCAAGGCAAGCCTGATCTACAGAGTGAGTTCCAAGTCAGGGAGGACTGCACAGAGAAACACTGTCTCAAGAGAAAGAAAGAAAGAAAGAAAGAAAGAAAGAAAGAAAGAAAGAAAGGAAGGAAGGAAGGAAGGAAGGAAGGAAGGAAGGAAGGAAGGAAGGAAGGAAGGAAGGAAGGAAATGTTGGGTGAACAGGGAAAGATCGGAAAGGAGTTGGGGGTGAGGAAAATATGATAAAAAATATACTGTATAAAATATTCAAATTCAAAATATATTCTTAAAGTGGGCTATCAAGATAATTTAGTAAGTAAAAGCACTTGCCACATAAGCCTCATGACCTAAGTTCAATATCTGGAAACCACAGAAATGTGTTCTTTCACAGATTTTCCTTCACAGGTGTCTTTCAGAGTTGTTCAAGAAAGTTGTTGTAATGCTGCAGCTGTCCACTTCTGGATGTTGGCTGCATATTATATGCAGAACCATCAGTAAACTAGGTCCTAGTCTTTCTTCCTCAGTCAACCAATCATAGGAAATACAGCATAATGCTCTAGGTGCATGCTTGGCAGCTGACAGCATTGTAACAGAAATAGAAACCATGGGCATTTAGGCAACTTCATGTGCCTTCAGGACCTGTTCAGGAGCAATCACATATATATGGCTTCTATTTGATAATAGAGTACTGCTGCGCACATCCTACCTTATGACTTGGTAGGACTGATAGCACCCAGCTCCTTATAGGCAGTTCAGGTCACATAGTAACATGGTGGTCTATTGTCAAACATTAGTTTCCACTAAGGCCCAATGCAGGCCAAGAGCTGTCTTTCAAAAGAATAGCTGTCTGCAGATAATGGTAGAGCTTGCTCCAAAAATCCCAAAGGTCTGTTATGTAGTTTATCTATAGGGGCCTGCCAAAGACTTCAAACAACCACCCCTCACTGCCACTGACACCTGAAGTACCATCAGGTCTACTGGTTCATATGATCCAAGTGGTAGAGCAGCTTGCAGAGCAGCCTGCTGTTGAAATGCTTCCTCCTGTTCCAGGCCCCACACAAAGCTAGCAGCTTTCTGAGTCACTTGGTATATGGGCCTGAGTAACACACCCAAGTGAGGAATGTGCTGTCTCCAGAATCCAAATAGACCCACTAAATGTTGTGCTGCTTTCTTGGTGATGGGAGTGGCCAAGGGCAATAACTTATCTGTCCCCTTAGAAGAAATCTCTCTGCATGCCCCACACGCTGGACTCCTAGGAATTTCACAGGGGCATGGCATTCCATTTTTGTTGTTGCTGTTGTTGTTGTTTTGTCTGTTTTAAAAAAATAAAATAATAGAAAAAGAAAGAATTACAAGAAACAGTTTGAACACTTAATCCTGAAGTAAAATTAAATTGTAATCCTGTGGTTTGAGCATTCAAAATAATATGAAATTCTTAAAAGTCAAAGAGAAAACATTATGGACAATGGTATTATATCACTTTCTGCTATGCTTGGCTCTTACTGTGAAGCATCATTAACAATGATTTGTTGAGACCCTTCCTTGTTTGAACCAGATCTAGTTCCTTACAAATTCTCTGATCAACTTTTCTATCTTCACATGTTTTTCTATACCTCATATTACATATTTTCTAATCACTGAAAACAGTTTGATATTCATTAAAATGGTTCTTCATTGCACTGTATGAAAATGCTAACGAAAACATTACAGAGATCTCATTAAAACAGGGCATTTCATGGGGGAAAAATTCACAGAGGTAGATGATCCTTGAATTTTGGTTGTATTTCTTTCTCATCTCTGATACACCTATGTGTTATCAATGAGTCCAAAGTGGTTGCTACTTCTTGTTCACTGGTCCAATCAGCACAGCATCATCAATATAGTGCTCCAGTGTGATATTTTGTGGAAGATACAATCAAGATCCCTTCCAAGTTATAACACAAGGCAGGAGAGTTAATATATCCTTGAGGCAAAACTGTAAAGGTATACTGCTGGCCTTGCCAAGTCAAACAAACTGCTTCTGGTGCTCCCTATAGACAGGTGTAAAGAAAAAGGCATTTCTGAGATCGATAACTGCAAACCATGTACCAGGAGATTACCAACTTCTGCCTTACACAGTGTGATCAAGTCAGTTCTTAGAAAACATCTAATTGGGGCTGGATTACAGTTTTGGAGGTTCAGTACATTATCATAATGGCAGGACGCATGGCAGTGTGCAGGCAGACATGGAGCTAGAGGAACTAGATAGAGCAGGGAGCTACATCTTGATCTGAAGGCATCCAGGAGGAGGAGACTACTGTGTTTCACTCTGGGGAGAGCTTGAGTGCATACATATGTTCATACATACATATGATAAATATATATGTCAAAGCCCTACCTCCACAGTGATATACTTCCTCTAACAAAGCCATACCTATCCTATTCCAACAAGTCCACACCTTCTAATAGTGCCACTTCCCATAAGACATATTAAAACCACCACACCAATTAAATGATTGGTGGATGAACTGCTAAAAATTCCAAATACCTAATAATTTCTGGGGGAATAACTTTAGGAAACCATGTGCCATCGCAAAGCCTAGCACTTTTAGATTCTTTTAATATCACATGGTTAAGCTGGTTATTACTTGTGAAACTACAAGCCTTCTTGATATTTTCTTTGAACATAGATTAGTTTATTATTGTTTTAACGAGCTAAATGTAGCAATGATAAAAATATAACCAAACAACAAAAAATAATAACTAACATCTTTAAAAATACCTAATGTTTTCATGAGAATATGAAAAAAACATTCTTCATTTGATTTTGCTACCTTTTCATTTTTCTGCTAGTTGCATGTGAAAAGCTTTGTGAAACAACTGCTTTTATTGAGGACACAGTGCAAAGAGGAGCCATGTGAGTGCAAGCTTTCTTTAGGCACATCATGTCAAGTTCACTGACTCCTAATTTCAAAAACGAAAAGGAGGCCAAAGTGCAAAGTAACTATGACTGTAAGTACCACAGCGTGTAATAAAAGTCACAGAACTACCATCTATTGAATCTGAGAAGCACATTCTGAGCCCCACTCAGAGCTAAGTGCCGAAGTGCATCACAAGCAATACTTTTGCCTTATGAATATCTTTTGGAAACATTTTTTTCCTGAACAAGTGGCATCTTTGGAAAACAGACACACACACACACACACACACACACACACACACACACACACACAAAACACACATACTCTGCCTGTACCTCTTCCACTTGGCTTCATTTTTAAAATACCATAAAGCTTATTGTACAAGAAGGCAACATCACAAAGACACTTTCTCCACAGCTGTTGAAAATAAGAGAGCTGGTGAAACATGTCTTTGATCTTCAACCACATTCCAGGAAAACGACATGTTGTAGCTAGCAGTTGATGTGTGTAGACCTAAGTGCACAAATACTCGTCTGTAAACAGTTTACAAAAGGCACAGTTAAAACTCACCAATCACCAGCATAGTGAGGTAAGGCCTACCTTAAAGAAGTGAGTTACTGGTCGCATGAGGTGATATTGAGATTTAATATCCTAGACCCTCTTCCTGTCCCTTTTCTTTTTTCTTCCTAGTCTGCTGAGAAGTGAGATGGCTGTTGTCTCTGTATTTCTGCAGCTGAAAAGACACCTTCTACCACAGTTTTCTTTCCAATATGGACTATATATCTTCACCCCATGAGCCAAAATAGGCCTCTCATCCCTAAGTTGCTATTTGTCAGATATTTGGTCACAATAACAGTAAAGTAAGACCTATAGAGCAGAGCACTTCCTCCTTCAAGTTCATGTCCCCAGAGACAGGAAGTCCTCTCACTAAGGCCCACATCTTTACTTTCCACCACCTTCCCTTAGTCCTAAACAGGAAGTGAGCCATCAGCTCATGGCCCTTTAAATGCCATTTCAGATACAAACTATAGCAGCTACTAAGTTTTGAATCCAAATTTAGTCTAATAAACACATGACTAGAGCTATGGAAGGGGGTTGCCTACTCAAGCACTCCTCCTTCACCTAGCAAAATATTAAATAATACTTAAAACATAGTGAAAGAATAAGAAAGACAGAAATCAACCTATTTTACAATAATACAGTTCTAGTCATTTTCAGGGCTTCAGGGCTTCTTGTAAAGGTCTGCAAATAATACAGCCTCGTTCACAACAAGGGTCATGTAGCAGTAATGATGTGCTTATAATCACACTTGGGAAATTTTTCAAAAGTATTTAAAGTCCTATGTCACCATCTTGGGACAAGTGAAAATTTGAAGTGTTATTAAAATGCCCTAAATTTACCCTTAACTCAGTGAAACCTTTGTAAATTTGGGACCTAAAAATAAGCACTGCGTAATATATATTCTTTATAATACATAAAAATCAAAATGACCATCAGATACAAGTATAATAGGACCTATAACCCAAGTGATTGAGTTCAGCTTGCATTTTAATGAAATTTATTACATGTAAGCTACATACAGAATACTAAATCTAGTGCTTGGGATTTAAACAGTTCAAAACATAATAGTTTTATATGTTGAACATGATATATTTCTGTTTTTTTTCTTTTTTTTAATTTTTCATTAGGTATTTTCCTCATTTACATTTCCAATGCTATTCCAAAAGCCCCGCATACCCTCCCACCCACTCCCCTACCCAACCACTCCCACTTCTTGGCCCTGGCATTCCCCTGTACTGAGGCATATAAAGTTTGCACGACCAATGGGCCTCTCTTTCCACTGATGGTCGACTAGGCAATCTGTTGATACATATGCAGCTAGAGTCAAGAGCTCCGGGGTACTGGTTAGTTCATAACGTTGTTCCACCTATAGGGTTGCAGACCACTTCAGCTCCTTGGGTACTTTCTCTAGCTCCTCCATTGGGGGGCCCTGTGATCCATCCACTAGCTGACTGTGAGCATCCACTTCTGTGATGGTTAGGCCCTGGCATAGTCTCACAAGAGACAGCTATGTCAGGGTCCTTTCAGCAAAATCTTGCTAGTGTATGCAATGGTGTCAGCATTTTGAGGATGATTAGGGGGTGGATCCCAGGATATGGCAGTCTCTAGATGGTCCATCCTATTCTATCAGCTCCAAACTTTGTCTCTGTAACTCATTCCATGGGGGTTTTATTCCCAATGCTAAGAAGGGACAAAGTGTTCACACTTTGGTCTTTGTTCTTCTTGAGTTTCAGCTGTTTCCCACAAGGTATCTCATATCTTGGGTATTCCAAGTTTCTGGGCTAATATCCACTTATCAGTGAGTACATATCATTTGAGTTCTTTTGTGATTGGGTTACCTCACCCAGGATGATGCCCTCCAGGTCCATTCAAATTGCCTAGGAATTTCATAAATTCATTCTTTTAATAGCTGAGTAATACTCCATTGTGTAAATGTACCACATTTTTTGTATCCATTCCTCTGTTGAGGGGCATCTGGGTTCTGTCCAGCTTCTGGCTATTATAAACCAGGCTGCTATGAACATAGTGGGACATGTGTTTTCTTACCAGTTGAAACATCTTCTAGATATATGCCCAGGAGAGGTATTGCGGGATCCTCCGGTAGTACTATGTCCAATTTTCTGAAGAACTGCCAGACTGATTTCCAGAGTTGTTGTACAAGCTTGCAATCCCACCAACAATGGAAGAGTATTCCTCTTTCTCCACATGATCACCAGGATCTACTGTCACCTGAATTATTGATCTTAGCCATTCTGACTGGTGTGAGATGGAATCTCAGGGTTGTTTTGATTTGCATTACCCTGATGGTTAAGGATGCTGAACAATTTTTCAGGTGCTTCTCAGCCATTCAGTATTCCTCAGGTGAGAATTATTTGTTTAGCTCTGAGCCCCATTTTTAATGGGGTTATTTGATTTTCTGGAGTCCACCTTCTTGAGTTCTCTATATATATTGGATATTAGTCCCCTATCTGATTTAGGATAGGTAAAGATCCTTTCCCAATCTGTTGGTGGCCTTTTTGTGTTATTGACGGTATCTTTTGCCTTACAGAAGGTTTGCAGTTTTATGAGGTCCCATTTGTCAATTTTCAATCTTACAGCACAAGCCATTGCTGTTCTGTTCAGGAATTTTTCCCCTGTGCCCATATCTTTGAGGCTTTTCCCCACTTTCTCCTCTATAAGTTTCAGTGTCTCTGGTTTTATGTGGAGTTCCTTGATCCACGTAGATTTGATCTTAGTACAAGGAGATAGGAATGGATCAATTCCCAATCTTCTACATGATAAACACCAGTTGTGCCAGCATCATTTGTTGAAAATGCTGTCTTTTTTCCACTGAATGGTTTTAGCTCCCTTGACAAAGATCAAGGGACCATAGGTGTGTGGGTTCATTTCTGGGTCTTCAATTCTATTCCATTGGTCTACTTGTCTGTTGCTATACCAGTACCATGCAGTTTTTATCACAATTGCTCTGTAGTACAGCTTTAGGTCAGGCATGGTGATTCCATCAGAGGTTCTTTTATCCTTGAGAAGAGTTTTTGCTATCCTAAGTTTTTTGTTATTCCAGATGAATTTGCAGAATGTTCTTTCTAATTCGTTGAAGAATTGAGTTGGAATTTTAATGAGGATTGCATTGAATCTGTAGATTACTTTTGGCAAGATAGCCATTTTTATTATATTGATCCTGCCAATCCATGAGCATGGGAGATCTTTGCATTTTCTGAAATCTTCTTTAATTTCTTTCTTCAGAGACTTGAAGTTCTTATCATATAGATATTTCACTTCCTTAGTTAGAGTCACGCCAAGGTATTTTACATTATTTGTGATTATTGAGAAGGGTGTTGTTTCCCTAATTTCTTTCTTAGCCTGTTTATTCTTTGTGTACAGAAAGGCCATTGACTTGTTTGAGTTACTTTTATATCCAGCTACTTCACCAAAGCTGTTTATCAGGTTTAGGAGTTCTCTGGTGGAGTTTTTAGGGTCACTTATATATACTATCATATCATCTGCAAAAAGTGATATTTTGACTTCTTCCTTTCCAATTTGTATCCCCTTGATCTCCTTTTGTTTTCTAATTGCTCTGGCTAGGACTTCAAGTACAATGTTGAATAGGTAGGGAGAAAGTGGGCACCCTTGTCTAGTACCTGATTTTAGTGGGATTGCTTCCAGCTTCTCACCATTTACTTTGATGTTGGCTACTGGTTTGCTCTAGATGGTTTTTATCATGCTTAGGTATGGGCCTTGAATTCCTGATCTTTCCAAGACTTATCATGAATGGGTGTTGGATTTTGTCAAATGCTTTCTCTGTATCTAACGAGATGATCATGTGGTTTTTGTCTTTGAGTTTGTTTATATAATGGATTACATTGATGGATTTCTGTATATTACACCATCCCTGCATCCCTGGAATAAAACTGACTTGGTCAGGAAGGATGATTGTTTTAATGTGTTCTTGGATTCGGTTCGCGAGAATTTTATTGAGTATTTTTGCATCGATATTCTTAAGGGAACCTGGTCTGAAGTTCTCCATCTTTGTTGGATCTTTCTGTATTTTAGGTATCAGAGTAATTGTGGCTTCATACAATGAGTTGGGTAGAGTACCTTCTACTTCTATTTTGTGGAATAGTTTGTGCAGAACTGGAATTAGATCTTCTTTGGAGGTCTGATAGAACTCTGCACTAAACCCATTTGGTCCTGGGCTTTTTTTGGTTGGGAGACTATTAATGACTGCTTCTATTTCTTTAGGGGATATGGGACTGTTTAGATCATTAACTTGATCCTGATTTAACTTTGGTACCTCATATGTGTCTAGAAATTAGTCTATTTCATCCAGGTTTTCCAGTTTTGTTGAGTATAGCCTTTTGTAGAAGGATCTGATGGTGTTTTGGATTTCTCCAGGATCTGTTGTTATGTCTCCGTTTCATTTCTCATTTTGTTAATTAGGATGCTGTCCTTGTGCCCTCTAGTGAGTCTGGCTAAGGGTTTATCTATCTTGTTGATTTTCTCAAAGAAACAGCTCCTCTTTTGGTTGATTCTTTGAATAGTTCTTCTTGTTTCCACTTGGTTGCTTTCGCCCCTGAGTTTGATTATTTCCTGCCTTCTACTCCTCTTGGGTGAATTTGCTTCTTTTTTTCTAGAGCTTTTACATGTGTTGTCAAGCTGCTAGTGTGTGCTCTCTCTGGTTTCTTTTTGGAGGCACTCAGAGCTATGAGTTTCCCTCTTAGAAATGCTTTCATTGTGTCCCATAAGTTTGGGTATCTTGTGGCTTCATTTTCATTAAACTCTAAAAAGTCTTTAATTTCTTTCTTTATTCCTTCCTTGACCAAGGTATCATTGAGAAGGGTGTTATTCAGTTTCCACGTGAATGTTGGCTTTCCATTATTTATGTTGTTATTGAAGATCAGTCTTAGGCCATGGTGGTCTGATAGGATACATGGGACAATTTCAATATTTTTGTATCTATTGAGGCTTGTTTTATGACCAATTGTATGGTCAATTTTGGAGAAGGTACCATGAGGTGTTGAGAAGAAGGTATATCCTTTTGTTTTAGGGTAAAACGTTCTGTAGATATCAGTTAAGTCCATTTGTTTCATAACTTCTGTTAGTTTCACTGTGTCCCTATTTAGTTTCTGTTTCCACGATCTGTCCATTGATGAAAGTGGTGTGTTGAAGTCTCCCACTATTATTGTGTGAGGTGCAATGTGTGCTCTGACCTTTACTAAAGTGTCTTTAATGAATGTGCCTGCCCTTGCATTTGGAGCATAGATATTTAGAATTGAGAGTTCCTCTTAGAGGATCTTACCTTTGATGAGTATGAAGTGTCCCTCCTTGTCTTTTTTGATAACTTTGGGTTGGAAGTCGATTTTATTCGATATTTGAATGGCTACTCCAGCCTGTTTCATGGGACCATTTGCTTGGAAAATTGTTTTCTAGCCTTTCACTCTGAGGTATTGTCTGTCTTTTTCCCTGAGATGGGTTTCCTGTAGCAGCAAAATATTGGGTCCTGTTTGTGTAGCCATTCTGTTAGTCTATGTCTTTTTATTGAGGAATTGAGTCCATTGGTATTAAGAAAAAGTAATTGTTGCTTCCTATTATTTTTGTTGTTAGAGTTGGCATTCTGTTCTTGTGGCTCTCTTCATTTTGATTTGATGAAAGATTACTTTCTTGCTTTTTCTAGGGTGGTGGTTTCTGTCCTTGTATTGTTTTGTTGTTGTTGTTGTTGTTGTTGTTTTGTTGTTTTTTTTTCTCTTATTATCCTTTGAAGGGCTGGATTCCTGGAAAGATAATGTGTGAATTTGGTTTTATCATGCAATACTTTGGTTTCTCCATCTATGGTAATTGAGAGTTTGGCTGGGTATAGTAGCCTGGGCTGGCATTTGTGTTCTCTTGGGGTCTGTATAACATCTGTCCAGGATCTTCTGGCTTTCATAGTCCCTGGTGAAAAGTCTGGTGTAATTCTGATAGGCCTGCCTTTATATGTTACTTGACCTTTTTCCCTTACTGCTTTTAATATTCTATCTTTATTTATTGTATTTGTTGTTCTGATTATTATGTATCAGGGAGAATTTCTTTTCTGGTCCAGTCTATTTGGAATTCTGTAGGCTTCTTTTATGTTCATGGCCATCTCTTTCTTTAGGTTTGGGAAGTTTTCTTCTATTATTTTGTTGAAAATATTTGCTGGCCCTTCAAGTTGAAAATCTTCATTCTCATCTACTACTATTATCTGTAGGTTTGGTCTTCTCATTGTGTCCTGGATTTCCTGGATGTTTTGAGTTAGGATCTTTTTGCATTTTGTATTTTCTTTGATTGTTGTGCTGATGTTCTGTATGGAATCTTCTGCACCTAAGATTCTCTCTTCCATCTCTTGTATTCTGTTGCTGATGCTTGCATCTATGGTTCCAGATTTCTTTCCTAGGATTTCTATATCCAGTGTTGCCTCACTTTGGATTTTCTTTATTGTGTCTACTTCCGTTTTTAGGACTAGTTGGTTTTGTTCATTTCCATCACCTGTTTGGATGTACTTTCCTGTTTTTCTTTAAGGACTTCTACCTGTTTGGTTGTGTTTTCATGTTTTTCTTTAAGGACTTGCAACTCTTTAGCATTGTTCTCCTGTATTTCTTTAAGTGAGTTATTAAAGTCCTTCTTGATGTCCCCTACCATCATCATGAGATATGCTTTTAAATCTGGGTCTAGTTTTTTGGGTGTTTTGGAGTGCCCAGGACTGTGTGGGGTGGGAGTGCTTCGTTCTGATTATGGTGAGTGGTCTTGGTTTCTGTTAGTAAGATTCATAAGGTTGCCTTTTGCCATCTGGTCATCTCAGGAGTTAGTTGTTATATTTGTCTCTGGTTAGAGCTTTTTCCTCAGGTGATTATGTTAGCCTCTATCAGCAGATCTTGGAGACTAGCTCTCTCCTGAGTTTCAGTGGTCAGAGTACTCTCTGCAGGCAAGCTCTCCTCTTGTAGGGAACGTGCCCAAATATCTGGCGTTCGAACCTGCCACCTGGCACAAGTTGTGTTCCACTCACCAGAGGTCCTAAGATCCCATGGAGAATCCTCTGGGGACCTTGGTGGTATCCGGAGACTCCATACCCAAGGTGCCCCAGTGCTGGTGCTGACCGGAAGGGACCTGTGACCCTGGTCAGGCCGCGTTTTCTGCTTCCCTAATTAATGCTGTCTCAGGTCCTCCACGACTGGATTGGAGCAGCAGCTGTGTTCCACTCACCAGAGGTCCTAAGATCCCGTGGAGAGTCCTCTGGTGACCTTGGGGGTGTCTGCTGACCCCGGGACCAAGATGCCCGGGTGCTGGCGCTGACCGGAAGGGATGATATATTTCTTAATATACATTCACTTGCATTCATATACCAAAATACTCCCTCTTACCTTCTCAGATTAGACAAATTACATTTCTGGTAAGTCTAGGCACTTAAGTCATTGCCATTACCTAAATCAGTCAGTTTAAAGGCCTGTGAGTTGAAAAGAAAACTGCTGTCAAGTGTTTATTCACATTGATATAAAGCAAAAGAAGTGGAGTCACCTTTGAGTCAGAGGCTACCAGCTTAGTGTGATGTATAAATTTCAAGTTATTGATTTTAAATTTAGCTACCTATATTCCCTAGCAACCCACAACATAAAAAGTGACATCTGACAGCCAGGGGCAAGACCAAAGAAACAAAACAATACTGCAATCTTATGTCCTTGATTAGGGTGAATGGACTGAGGTACCTCCATAGCCTCAAAGGCACAGATACATCAAAACATGTCAGTCCAATGTCTAATCCTTAAACAAGATCTCTGAATCATCAGAAGGAGGCAAGCCTCTTCTGCTAATCTCTACCTAACACACCACTACATTCAAGGTCCTGTCTTTAGTTCATTTGTTTGCTGTTGTGAAAAATCCCTCCCTTGGGGAAAATGTATACATCTACTCTTAAGATCTTTTTTAATGTTAATTTTTTACTAGATATTTTTCTCATTTACATTTCAAATGCTGTCCCCTTTCCGACTTTCTTCTCCAAAAGTCCCCTATACTCTCCCCCTACCCTGCTCCCCAACCCACCCATGTCTTAATCACAAACCAAAATTCACTCTGGAGAATCATTGAATTTATTTAGCTTAAAGAGCAGAAACATGTGTGACCCCAAAGGAACATATCCAGCCAACATGGATGATGGCTTCCTTTTAACTGCTTGAATGGAACCCTCCCACCCCCGGAAGTCACTTTGATCATCTTATATGCTCTAGCCTCTCCCAATGACCCTCCCAGGAAGCCATGTTTAATTAAAGCACAGTTGAATACAAATACCTGGAAAAACTGGATTGGATGGTTTCAGGTAAGGATCCATTTATCTTCCCTATTCCATCCTTCTATAGGGGAATGTCAATAATTCACAGGCCAGATGAATTGTAACTGAGGCTTGCAAGCAAAAATAGCTGATTTAATGAAAATCATGGTTACTTTGCTCAAAGGACTGCATCCTACAACGGCAATACTAAAATCAGATACTTATCACAAACATCATTTATATACCTAGAAGCTTGGCCATGGTTAACAGCAAATTAAAGATTATAAAATTATATTAAAGATTTGATTATATAAGATTATATTAAAGATTGGGTCCCAGTTTATAATACATGACTGCTAGGTGAAACGTAAGGAGACCTTGGGCACTTGAAATAAAATCTGTGACCTCATACTTTGTGGATAAAAATCACTGAGATAGAGAGAGATCAGTTGGCTTGCTCAAAGTTACAATTTGAGGATGGATAGAATCAAAATGAAAATATAGTTCTCAAGACTCTAATATAGTTTTCTAAGATAGTTAAATAGGATGTATAGATTTCATTCTAAGAACTGCCATTCACTTTCTAGTTCTCAATGGACATGCCACATAAGGCCCAGAGTGCCTGATCTAAAGAAAATGAAAGTAAGGCAATTGGTTACATTCTTTTACTCTAGCCAAATAAAACTTTCACTATTGGGAATGGGCACTTGTTAAAATTTATTTACTTATTTTACTTATTCACTTTACATCCCCCCTCACAACTCCCTCCTCCTAGCTGCCTCCCACAATCCTACCCCCTCCCCAACCCTTTCTCCTTTGAGTGGGTAGAGGCCCCCATGGATATCCTCCCAACCTGGCACTTCAAGTCTCCGTAAGGCTAGGCACTTCCTGTCCCACTGAGGCCAGACAAGGCAGCCCTACTAGAAAAACATATCTCACATACAGGCAACAGCTTTTGGAATAGCTCCTACTCCAGTTCTTCGGGACTCACAGGAAGACCAAGCTCCACATCTGCTACATATATGTTGGGAGGCCTAGGTTCATCCCATTTATGTTCTTTGGTTGGTGGTTCAGTCTCTAAGAATCACCAAGGGTCCAGGCTACTTGATTCTGTTGGTCTTCCTGTGGAGTTCCTATCTCACTCTGGGCAGCAATCCTTTCTCCTATCTTTCCATAAGAATCCTCAAGCTCCAATACACTGTTTGGCTGTGGGTATATGCTTCTGTCTGAGTCAGTAGGTGGGTTGGGCCTCTTAGAGGACAGCCATGCTAGACTCCTGTCTACAAGCATAATAGAGTATCATGAATAGTGTCAGGGGCTTGTACCTGCCCATAGGATTGATCTCAAATTGGGCCGCTTATTATTTGACCCTTCCCTCAGTCTCTGATTTATCCCCAATTCCTGCTTTTCTTGTAGACAGGGTAAGTTTTGGGTCAAAAGTTTTGTGAACAGGTTGATGCCCTTATTGCTCCATCCAGGTTCCTGCATGGCCATAGGAGGCAGCCTCTCCAGGCTTCATATTCCCAATGCTGTAAGCAACAGGTAAGGACATCCTCATTGAATCTTGGATATCTCCCCTATCCTAGGTCTCTGTTTCTTCCTGAAGATGCCACCTACCCACTCCCCAGTCCCTGCATCAGTTGCAGATTTCCATTCATTCTCATGGCCATCCAACCATCCCCCCTTCACCTCCCCACATCCTGCCCCGAACTCCTCTACTCCTCTCCCAATCCCCTCTTCCACCCAGTTCCCTCCCTCCTTCTGCTTTTCATGACCATTCCGTTCCACCTTCCAAATGTGGCTCAAGCATCCTTGCTTGTACCTTACTTCCTGTCCAGCTTCCTTGGGTTTGTGGAGTATACCACAAGTATCCTGTATGTTATAATTAATGTCTACTTATAAGTGAATACATACCATGCATATTCTTTTGGGACTAGATTACCTTACTCAGAATGATTCTCAAAATTCAGGATATATATATATCTGAATAGCATTCCATTGTGTAGATGTATCACATTTTCTTTATCTGTTCTTCTGGTTGAGGTACATCTAAGCTATTTCCAGTTTTTGGCTATTGTAAATAAAGCTGCTATCAACATAGTTGAGCAAGTGTCTTTGTGGAATGGTGCACCATCTTCTGAGTTATGTGTTCAGGAGTGGTATATCTGGGTCCAAGTTAGAACTATTCCCAGTTTTCTGAGAAACTTCCAAAGTGATTGTACAATTTTGCTCTCCCATCAGCAATGGAGGAGTGTTCCACTTGTTCCACATCCTCACCAGGATATGCTATTACATAAGGTTTTGATCTTAGCCATTCTGATGGGTGTAAGATGGAATCTCACAATTGTTTTGATTTGCATTTCCCTGATGACTAAGGACTTTGAACATTTTACTTAATTATTTTATTCATTTACATTCCATCTGTTACCTCCCTCGCAGACCCCCTTGCCACAATTCCTCATCCAAATTTCCTTCCCAGCTGTCTCCAAGAGGGCATCCTGCCTGGGCATCCTCCTTCCCTGGGGCTTCTAGCTTCTCCAACTGAGGCCAAACCAGGCAACAGTCAACTATATATGTGCCAGGGGCCTGGAGCCACCTTGTGCATGCAGCCTTGTTGGTGACTCAGTCTTTGGAATCTACCAGAGGTCTGGGTTAGTTGAAACTAATGGTCTTCATATGCAGTCATTGTCCCCTTCTGCTCCTTCAATCCTTCCCCTAATTCCTCCATAGGGATCCCAGACTTTAGTCCAGTGGTTGGGTGTAAGTATCTGCATCTGTCTCAATCGTCTGCTTGTTGGGCCTCTCAGAGGACAGTCATGCCAGGCTCCTGTCTGTAAGTACACCATAGCATCAGTAATAGGCTCAAATTGGGACCCATCTCAAGGGGAGGCTCCAAGACCTGACACTGTCACTGGATCTCCTTTCCCTCAGTCCCTTCTCCATTTTTGTCCCTGCATTCTTTTAATCAGGAAAATTCTGGGTCAGAAATTTTGATTGTGGATTGATAACCCCATCCCTCCATTTAAGGCCCTACCTATCTACTGGAGGCCAACTCTTTCTTTAAGTGATTCTCAGCCATTCAAGATCCCTTTGTTGAGAATTCTCAGTTTAGTCATATGCCCTAGTTTTTAAATTGTGTTATTTGGGGTGTTTAACTTCTTGGGTTCTTTATAAATGTTGAACATTAGCCCTCTGTCATATGTAGGGTTGGTGAAGATCTTTTCCCAATCTGTAGGATGCCATTTTGTCTTATTGAGTGTCCTTTGCCAAGGAGAAGCTTTGCAGTTTCATGAGGTCCAATTTATCAATTGTTGATCTTAGAGCCTGAGCCATTGGTTCAGGAAATTGTTTCCTGCACCAATGTTTTCAAGGGTATTTCCCACTTTCTCTTCTATAGGATTTAGTGTATCAGGTTTTGTGTTGAGGTCCTTGATCCACTTGGACTTGAGTTTTTTACAGGGTGATAAATATGAATGCATTTTCATTCTTTTAGATGTAGACATCCATTTAGACATGGGTTCATTTCTGGGTCTTCGATTCAATAGCATTGTTCAACATATCTGACTTTGTACCAATATTACTATTTCTCGGTAGAACAGCTTGAAGTTAGAGATGGTGATTCTTCCTAAACTTCTTTTATTGTTCAGGATTGTTTTGGCTATTTTGAGTTTATTACATTTCCATATGAAGTTGAGAATTGCCCTTTCGAGGTTTATTTTTTAAAAATGTGTTGGAATTTTAATGGTGATTGCATTGAATCTATAGATTGCTTTTGGTAAGATGGACATTTTCACTATGCTAATCTTACCTATCCATGATCATGGGGGATCTTTCCATCTTCTGATGTCTTCTTCAATTTCTTCCTTCTAGAACTTGAAGTTATTGTCATTCAGATCTCTCACTTGCTTGGATAGAGTTATAACAATATATTTTATATTATTCATGGATATTAGAAAGGGTGTTGTTTCCCTAATTTCTTTCTCAGCCAGTTTATCATTTGTATAAAGGAGGGCTACTGTTTTCTTTTAGTTAATTTTGTATCCAGCCACTTTGCTAAAGCTATTTATCACCTGTAGGAGTTCTCTGGCAAAATTTTCAAGGATTATTATATATACTATTATATCATCAGCAAATATCAATACTTTGACATCTTCTTTTCCAATTTGTATCCCCTTGACCTCCTTTAGTTGTCTTATTGCTTTGGCTACAACTTCAAGTACTATATTGAATAGATAAGGAGAGAGTGGGCAACCTTGTCTTGTCTCTGATTTTACTGGATCTGCTCTCCATTTAGTTAGATATTGTCTATTCGTTTTCTGTATATTGCTCTGATTATGTTTACGTGTGTTCCTTGTATCCATGATTTATTTGTTTTCTCTTTAAAGACCTCAACCTGTTATTGTGTTTTCTTGTATATAGTTAAGGGATTTGTACATTTCCTCTCTAAAGGCCTCTAGCATCTTTCTAAGATTTGGGTTTAAGGTTATTTTCTTGACCTTCAGTTATGTTGAAATATCCAGGGCTTGCTGTAGAAGGGTAGCTGTTCTTTGAAGGTAATCCCTTGGATTTTGTTGATTGTGTTCTTTCAAGGGCCTTTATCCATCTGGATGGCTTTGGTCCCTGTATGTCCCTGTTGTAGTAGATATTGACACAGGGGTTAACCTTGATGGTCCTGCTATGGCATGCCTCTGCTTGGTATCCTTGGGTTGTATGGTTCTGGATCTGTAGGTCTACATGGTCCAGAATCTGTGAGTCTGTATGGTTCAGGAGCCACAGATTAGATGAAGGTGGGCAAAGAGATGGTAGAAGAATGGATGTCTGCCTTGACTAGAAGACTGCTCAGGGCAGCTCAGCTTGCTCCAGAAGACTCATAAAACCAGGAATATGGGTGGGAGAAAGGAAGCCTACCTGTATTGCTCAGGATCAGCAGGTCTGATGAAGGTTGGAGGGGAGGTGGCAGGGAAATGGGTGTCCCCCTGGGATAGAAGCCTGCTCAGAGAAACTTGGCTTGCTCCAGAGGACTCCACAAGCAAAGAAGATGGGTGGGTAAAAGGTGGAAATGAGATTTTTTTTCAAAAACAATTTTTTATTTGATATTTTCTTCATTTTCGTTTCAAATGCTATCTCAAAAGTCCCCTATAGTCTACCCCTGCCTTGCTCACCAACCCACACACTCCTACTTCCTGGCCCTGGCATTCCCCTGTACTGGGGAATATAATCTTTGCAAGACCAAGGGCCTCTCCTCCCAGTGATAGCCGACTAGGCCATCTTCTGCTACATATGCAACTAGAAACACCATGAGTTCTGGGAGTACTGATTAGTTCATATTTTTGTTTCTCCTATAGGGTTGCAGACCCCTTCAGCTTCGTGGGTACTTTCTCTAGCTCCTCCATTGGGGGCTCTGTATTCCATCCAATAGATGACTGTGAACATCCACTTCTGTATTTGCCAGGCACTGGCGAAGCCTCACAAGAGACAGCTATATCAGGGTCCTGTCAGCAAAATCTTGCTGGCATATGCAATAATGTCTGGGTTTGGTGGTTGTTTATGGGATGGATCCCTGGGTGGGGCAGTCTCTGGATGGCCCTTCCTTCCATCTCATCTCCAAACTTTGTTTGTGTAACTGCTTCTATGGGTATTTTGTTCCCCATTCTAAGGAGGAACAAAGTATCCACACTTTGGTCTTCCTTCTTCTTGATTTTCATGGTACATTTACACAATGGAGTACTACTCAGCTATTAAAAACAATGAATTTATAAAATTCTTAGGCAAATGGATGGATCTGGAGGATATCATTCTGAGTGAGATAACCCAATCACAAAAGAACTCACATGATATGCACTCACTGATAAGTGGATATTAGCCCCGAAAATTAGAATACCCAAGATACAATTTGTAAAAACACGTGGAAATGGAAATTTTAAGCAACTGCTTCCATGTGTTTCAGTCTGAGAAATTTAGTGAAGAGAAATAATATCCCACTTCAGTCAGTTGGAACAGGATATCAAAAAGAATTAAAGACAAGCTAGTGCACTTCAACCTTTCATCCTTTTAAATGTTTATTAAAACCCTACTATGTGTAAGAAGTCCTCCTGAATTCAAGTATGCTAAAATTTTAATGTACAGGACTCAGTTTTAAAATAGTGACTTCAAGTCTTTTCACCACAGCTGTGAAATTTAATAATTGGAAGGCTAACACCAAGCCTCATTTATTGCTGCTTTAAATGAAATAGATCACAGTTAATAAAAACCCTGAAAATTAAAGTAACCTAGCAGTCTTAACTGGCAATTAAAATGATTTTCTTGCATCTATAAAAGGTGAAACCATATGCTAGAGAAATTTTTTTGTCACGTACAAGATAAATGAGCAGTTTTGCTCAGCAGGGAATCATTCTGGTATGTATTGAAGGATCAGTTTCAATATCAAAACCTCATTCTCTCAATGTCAAGGTCCTTGATACCAATTAGCTAAAGACACCTGAGCTCAGGAGGTCCTTGCAAATGCGTAGGCACAAGAATGTGTTCTCCTCTTTTGTCCCATATGCCAAGGGTAGGAATCGGAGACTGAGCATCCAGTTTGATCAGGACTATATCCAGAACCTACATTACATTAAAAAAAAAAAAAAAAAAAAAAAAAAAAAAAACCTAAGCTTCATGGTACCCCCTTTGCCCACATTTGAAGCTGCTAGAGAAAATATGTAAGCAGGGAAAAGAATAAGGAAGAATATGCACGGCCCAAGTTAACATAGAGCAACATTCATCTTACTATACCAGACAATTTCTAGATGCAGTGGAAAAGATAATATGAGCTCTAGAACATAAATGCCATTCATCTTCAAGGATCAAGGAAAGAAGGAAATAGTAGCCTAAAAAAATGAAAAAGTTTTCAACATTTGCAGGTTCAACTATTTGGAACACCTTTTCTCAAGAGCCTTGACTTAACTTAATGTTTCTACTTCCTTGTGTACAAAAGGCAGTGTAGATTGTAGGAGTAACATGCCTAATGAAAAAGTAGAAAATGATTATGAGTAACAAGAGGCAAAAAGAATAAATAGGTAGAAAGAAAAAGAGAGAGATTAAGTATATAGTAGAATAATAGATAAGATATATTAGAGGAAAAAATGGATAAATAGGTAGATGATACAAATAGGCTATTATATGATAGACAGACAGACAGATACATAGATACATAGCTAGATACTTAACTATAGAGTTATAGAAAATGGGCAGAGCACCTGGGGGAGCCATCTTGGGTCCCAGATCCATCAGTGACAAGTCTGTGCAGGTGAGAGTGCAGACTACAGAAGCAACACAGTTTCTGGGACAGGTAGAAGCAACACAGCTTCTGGGACAGACCCCGTTTTGGGCTCCAGACAACCAGGCCCCTTCCCTGCCAGAGGAGAAATGTCTGCCCAGGAGGGCTCTGCTGGAGCAACTGGGGGAACCATCTTGGGTCCCGGAAACCTCAGAGACTAGTCTGCACAGGTGAATGTGCAGACTACAGTAGCAGCATATTTTCTGGGATAGGCAGAAGCAACACAACTTCTGGAACAAGCCCTGTTTCAAGCCTTCATCTTCAGCCAGGAGGCAGGTCCAAACGCCAGATATCTGAGCACCTTCTCTGCAAGAGGAGAGCTTGCCTACAGAAAGTACTCTGATCACTGAAACTCAGGAGAGATCTAGACTCCCAGGTATGCTGACAGAGGCTAACAGAATCACAGGAGTAACAAGCTCCAACCAGAGACAACTATAACAACTAACTCCAGAGAATACCAGATGTCGAAAGGCAAATGTAAGAATCTTACTAACAGAAATCAAGAACACTCACCATCATCAGAACCCAGCACTCCCACCTCAGCCAGTCCTGGGCACCCCAACACATCCGAAAAGCAAGACTCGCATTTAAAAGTATATTACTTGATGCTGGTAGAGGACACTAAGAAGGACTTAAATAACACACTTAAAGAAATGCAGAAGACCACTGGTAAAGAGGTAGAAATCCTTAAAGAAATACAGGAAAACACAACCAAACAGGTGATGGAATTGAACAAAACCATACAAGACCTAAAAAGAGAAGTAGAAACAAAAAGAAAAACCAAAGTGAGGCAAAGCTGGAGAAAGAAACCCTAGGAAAGAAATCCGGAAACATAGATGCGAGCATCAGCAACAGAATACAAGAGATGGAAGAGAGAATCTCAGGGGCAGAAGATTCCATAGACAACATCGGCACAACAATCAAAGAAAATGCAAAATGTAAAAAGATCCTAACTCAAAACATCCACGAAATCCAGGACACAATGAGAAGACCAAAACTACAGATAATAGGAATAGAAGAGAATGAAGATTTTCAACTTAAAGGGCCAGCAATTATCTTCAAAAAAATTATAGAAGAAAACTTCCCAAACCTAAAGAAAGAGATGCCCATGAACATACAAGAAGCCTACAGAACTCCAAATAGACTGGACCAGAAAAGAAATTCCCCCTGACACATAATAATCACAACAAAAAATACACTAAATAAAGATAGAGTATTAAAACCAGTAAGGGAAAAAGGTCAAGTAACATATAAAGGCAGGCCTATTAGAATTATACCAGACTTCTCATCAGAGACTATGAAAGCCAGAAGATCCTGGACAGATGTTATGCAGACACTAAGAGAACACAAATGCCAGCCCAGGCTCCTATACCCAGCCAACGTCTCAATTACCATAGATGGATTAACCAAAGTATTCCATGATAAAACTAAATTCACACAATATCTTTCCACAAATCCAAACCCTTCAAAGGATAATAAAGGGAAAACACCAACACAAGAACAGAAACTACACCCTAGAAAAAGCAAGAATGTATTCCTTCAACAAACCTAAAAGAAGACAGCCACAAAAACAGAATCCCAACTTTAACAACAAAAATAACAGGAAGCAAAAAATAGTTTTCTTTAATTTCTCTTAACACCAATGGACTCAATTCCCCAATAAAAAAAACCATAACTAATAGACAGGCTACACAAACAGGATCCAACATTTTATTGCTTACAGGAAACCCAACGCAGGGAAAAGGACAGACACTACCTTAGAGTGAAAGGCTGGAAAACAATTCTCCAAGCAAATGGTCTGAAGAAACAAGCTGGAGTAGCCATTCTTATATGGAATAAAATTGACATCCAACCCGAAGTTATCAAAAAAGACAAGGAGTGCCACTTCATATTCATCAAAGGTAAAATCTACCAAGATGAACTCTCAATTCTGAATATATATGTTCCAAATACAAGGGAAGCCACATTCATTAAAGAAACTTAAGTAAGCTCAAAGCACGCATTGATCCTCACACAATAATAGTGGGAGACTTCAACACCCCAGTCTCACCAATGGACAGATCCTGGAAAAAGAAACTAAACAGAGACACATGGACACAAACAGAAGTTATGAAACAAATGAATTTAATTAATATCTACAGAACAATTAATCCTAAAACAAAAGGATATACCTTCTTCTCAACACCACATGGCACCTCCTCTGAAATTGACCATATAATTGGTCACAAAACAGAACTCAGCAGATACAAAAAATATTGAAATTATCCCATGCATCCTATCTGATCACCACGGACTAAGACTGATCTTCAATAACAACATAAATAATAGAAAGCCTACATTCACGTGGAAACTGAACACTCTACTCAATGATTCCTTGGTCAAGGATGAAATGAAGGAGTAAATTAAAGACTGTTTAGAGTTTAATGAAAATGAAGCCACAACATACCCAAATTTATGGGACACAATGAAGGCAGTCGTAAGAGGAAAACACATAGCCCTGAGTGCCTCCAAAAAGAAACTAGAGAGAGCATACATTAGCAGCCTAGAGCCTGACAGCACACCTAGAGGCTCTAGAACTAAAGGAAGCAAATTCACCCAAGAGGAGTAGATGGCAGGAAATATCAAACTCAGGGGCACCAAGTCAACCAAGTGGAAACAAAAAGAACAATTCAAAGAATCAACCAAACCAAGAGCGGGTTCTTTGAGAAAATCAACAAGATAGATAAACCCTTAACCAGACTAACTAGAAGGTACAGGGACAGTATCCTAATTACCAAAATCAAAAATGAAAAAGGAGACATAACAACGGAACCTGAGGAAATCCAAAACATCATCAGATCCTACTACGAAAGCCTATATTCAGCAAAACTAAAATACCTAGATAAAATGGACAACTTCCTAGAGAGATATCAGGTAAGAAAGTTAAATCAGGATCAGGTTAGTGATCTAAACAGTCCGATATCCCCTAAAGAAATAGAAGCAGTCATTAATTGTCTCCCAGCCAAAAAAGCCCAGGACCAGATGTGTTTAGTGCAGAGTTCTACCAGACCTTCAAAGAAGATCTAATTCCGGTTCTGCACAAACTATTCCACAAAATAGAAGTAGAGGGAACTCTACCCAACTCATTCTATGAAGCCACAATTACTCTGATACCTAAACCACAGAAAGAACCAACAAAGATAGAGAACTTCAGACCAATTTCCCTTATGAATATCGATGCAAAAATCCTCAATAAAATTCTCGCGAACCGAATCCAAGAACACATCAAAACAATCATCCATCCTGACCAAGTCAGTTTCATTCCAGGGATGCAGGGATGGTTTAATATATGGAAATCCATCGACATAATCCACTATATAAACAAACTCAAAGACAAAAACCACATGATCATCTTGTTAGATGCTGAGAAAGCATTTGACAAAATCCAACACCCCTTCATGATAAAACTTTTGGAAAGACCAGGAATTCAAGGCCCATATCTGAACATAATAAAAGCAATCAACAGCAAACCAGTAGCTAATATCAAACTAAATGCAGAGAAACTCCAAGTAATCCCACTAAAATCAGGGACTAGACAAGGCTGCCCACTTTCTCCCTACCTATTCAATATAGTACTTGAAGTTCTGGCCAGAGCAATTCGACAACTAAAGGAGAACAAGGGTGTACAAATTGGAAAAGAAGAAGTCAACATATCACTTTTTGCAGATGATATGATAGTATATATAAGTGACCCTTAAAAGTCCACCAGAGAACTCATAAAACTGATAAACAGCTTCAGTGCAGTACCTGGATATAAAATTAACTCAAATAAATCAATGGCTTTTCTCTACACAAAGGATAAACAGGCTGAGAGACAAGTTAGGGAAACAACACCCTCCATGATAGTCACAAATAATATAAAATACCTTGGTGTGACTCTAACTAAGGAAGTGAAAGATCTGTATGATAAGAACTTCAAGTTTCTGAAAAAAGAAATTGAAGATCTCTGAAAATGGAAAGATCTCTCATGCTCATGGATTGGCAGGATTAATATAGTAAAAATGGCTATCTTGCCGAAAGCAATCTATAGATTCAATGCAATCCCCATCAAAATGCCAACTCAATTCTTCACTGAGATAGAAAGGGCAATGTGAAAATTCATCTGGAAATTAAAAAACCTAGGATAGCAAAAACTCTTCTCAACAATAAAAGAACCTCTGGTGGAATCACCATGCCTGACATTAAGCTGTACTACAGAGCAATTTTGATAAAAACTGCATGGTACTGGTACAATGACAGTCAGGTAGATTAATGGAATAGAATTGAAGACCCAGAAATGAATCCACACAGCTATGGTCACTTGATCCCTAACAAGGGAGCTAAACCCATCCAGTGGAAAAAAGACAGCATTTTCAACAAATGGTGCTGGCACAACTGGCAGTTATCACGTAGAAGTATGTGAATTAATCCATTCTTATCTCCTTATACAAAGCTCAAGTCTCATTGAATCAAAGAACTCCACATAAGACCAGAGACACTGAAATTAATAGAGGAGAAAGTAGGGAAAAGTCTCAAAGATATGGGCACAGGGGAAAAAGTCATAAACAGAACAGAAATGGCTTGTGCTGTAAGATCAAGAACTGTCAAATGGGACCTCATAAAATTGCAAAACTTCTGTAAGGCAAAAGACACCATCAATAAGACAAAAAGGCCACCAACAGATTGGGAAAGGATTTTTACCAATCCTAAATCTGATAGCAGACTAATATCCAATATATACACAGAGCTCAAGAAGCTGGACTCCAGAAATTCAAATAACCCCATTAAAAATGGGGTTCATAGCTAAACAAAAAATTCCCAACTGAGGAATACTGAATGGCTGAGAAGTACCTGAAAAAAATGTTCAACATTCTTAATCATCAGGGAAATGTAAATATCAAAACAACCCTGGGATTCCACCTCACACCAGTCAGAATGGCTAAGATCAAAAATTCAGATGACAGCAGATGCTGGCAAGGATGTGGAGAAAGAGGAACACTCCTCCACTGCAAGCTTGTGAGATGCAAGCTTGTTCAACCACTCTGGAAATGAGTCTGGCGGTTCCTCAGAAAATTGGACAGTACTACTAGAGAATCCCGAAATACCTCTCCCGGTCATATATCCAGAAGATGTTCCAACTGGTAATAAGAATACATGCTCCACTACGTTCATAGAAGCCTTATTTATAATAGCCAGAAGCTGGAAAGAGCCCAGATGTCCCTCAAAAAAAGAATGGATACTGAAAATGTTGTACGTTTACACAATGGAGTACTACTCAGATATTAAAAACAATGGATTTATGAAATTCTTGAACAAATGGATGTATCTGGAGGATATCATCCTTAGTGAGGTAACCCAATCACAAAAGAAGTCATTAGATATGCACACACTGATAAGTGGATATTAGCCCAGATACATAGAACACCCAAGATAGAATTTGCAAAACACAAGAAAATCAAGAGGGAAGACCAATTGGTGGGTACTTCATTCCTCCTTAGAATAGGGAACAAATTCCCAATGAAAGGATTTAAAGATAGAAAGTTTGTAGCTAAGACGAAAGGATGGACTATCCAGAGACTATCCCACCCAGGGATCTATCTCATATTCAGCCACCAAACCCAGACACTATTGCATATGCCAGAAAGATTTTGCTGAAGGACCCTGTTATAGCTGTCTCTTGTGAAGCTATGTCAGTGCCTGGCAAATACAGAAGTGGATGCTCACTGTCATCTATAAGATGGAACACAGGGCCCCCAATGGAGAAGCTAGAGAAAGCACCGAATGAGCTGAAGGCGTCTGTAACCCTATAGGTGGAACAGAAATATGAACTAACCAGTACCCCCAGAGCTCGTATCTCTAGCTGCATATGTAGCAGAAGATGGCCTAGTCGGCCATCACTGGGAAGAGAGGCCCCTTGGTATTGCACACTTTACATGCCCCAGTATAGGGGAATGCCAGGGCCAAGAAGTGGGAGTAGGTGGGTAGGAGACCAGGGCGGAGGGACGATATAGGGAACTTTTGGGATAGCATTTGAAATGCATATAAAGAAAAATCTAATAAAATAAATAAATAAATAGAAAATAAAGAGAAAGGACATGATATTGAGTGGATATGGAGATGAGGAGATGGATCTGGGAGAAGTGTTAGGTAAGGGTAAAACATAATTGAAAAATATTACAATAAAATTAATTTAAATATATAAAGAAATTTAAGTCACAGAAAACAAGCAATGGTCTTCTAAACCATTCTATAACAAGTAAGAGCCCCACTTGAGTCCAGTATTGCCTTCTACCTCAATTCTTCATATTCTCCATGATTCCCACACTCCATCTTCTTGACATTTTGTTTTATATCAACTACACAGAAATTGTCTAGAATAGGTCAAAGCTGCAGACTCTGACTGAAAGGTTAAGAATCTGAAATTCACCTGTTCAACATGTTGAATGCTGTTCATATTTTGAGTTTGAAGACCACAGTGCTTCAGCTGTCAACAATCTCCATAATTTGCTCCACTGCTAAAGCACATTAAACTCTATTAGACCTAAAAGAACATTTATCATTGTTCTCTGAGCATTTGGAACATTTTAGAAAGGCTGAAAGATGGCTTACAGAAAAGAATACTTGCTGCTATCTCATAGGATCTATATTCAATTACAGCACATACATTGTGGCTCAAAACTATCTGCTACTCCAATCCCAAGCAATTCAAGACCCTCTTCTGGCCTCCATGGGCACCAAACATGCATGTGGTACATAGTTACACATGCAGGCAAAATACTAATACACATAAAATGAAAAAAAATTAAGGAAACACTTTATATAAATAATAAAAATAAATGTGACCTAGCCATAGGAGGTTTGGACTATGTGTATGTTTCTAAGGACTGGGTTTCCGTAAGCAGTAAAACACACTTTGTCATCCTTCAAATTACCAAGATTCAGCTTTGTTACTCAAAGCAAGAGCAGCCAAGAGTCCACACTACCTTGTTGCAATGTATATATATACATTTACTTCTTATTTATGATATCTCACCCATTTCACTTTCTCTAAGAGATTATTTAGGTCACTTTTGATGTGCTTATTGTTTCTAAGGCATCTCTTCCCTATAAAAGTATTCACAGCACATAGAATCTTCCTTCAGCATTGCACTATTTTCAAACTGGCAGACCCTGAAATCAGTATGCAGATCCTGTACATTAATGTAGTATTATGTGGAAAGTTGATTGATTAATAAATACATAAGCCAGGAAGCCTAATTTAGCTCTTCATTCCCTTTTTATTTCACAGAAACAGGAAAATTAATCTAGAAATATTGATTGATTGAGGGTTTTAGTCATGTCTAGACAGTAATGGAAAATGACCATGAGTCTGGAACTTTACAAACTGCATCATTTGCAAAATAAACCTGATCAAGAAATTTCATCATACAATGATTGATGGTCAGAAGTGAACAGCTGCAAGGAATCAAGAAGGAGAAGAATGTATAATAATTATCAGAATAGCTGCTTTCACTGCAGGTTAGATTGAACAAAAAGAATTGGTGGATATTTTCAGTTTAGAGGTGTACACAAATAAAAGAAAATAGTATAAAAAAATCTTAGAAATTAATGACATTGTAGCACTCCAGTATACTAATAATAGACAATAGTACAATTAGTGTATTGGATTCTTAAGAATATGAGCCTATAAATGATAACTTGTGGGATTACATTCCCACACATATTGTATGATGGGAAGAATCAACTTAGACTCCCACTATGATTAAGGTCACTTTTATAGCCAAATGTCCTATATCCAGACTTCGATAGAGTTTGGGGGCATTTCTAAAAGTGGGCACACATAATCACTCTAATCTTTTGGAAGAGTAACAATTAAACTGAGTAAGATTAAAATTGGTCAAATTAGACCCATCCACATCTTCCCACGAGTATGTTTCTCCTTTCTGGATCATGAATATACAAGGACAATCAAGGTCAAGTCTCATGTTGTCAGGATCAGAAAAATCTTCATGAGAATTTTTTTATTATTATTCAATCTTTTTGTATAGTCCAGTCATTATCTCCCTCCTGGTCCACCATCTAACTATTCCTTATCATCCCATACCTCCTCTCCCACACTCCTGCCTCCAAGAGGATGTCCCCATCCCACCACCCCCATCCCACCAGACCTCACAACTCCCTAAGGCCTCAAGTATCTCAAGGTTTAGGTGTGTCTTCTCTCACTGAGGCCAGACCAGGCAATCCTCTGCTGTATACATGTCAGGGAAGTCATATCAGTTGGTATATGCTGCCTGGTTGGTGCCTCACTGTCAGAGATCCTGAGGGTCCAGATTAGTTGAGACTGCTGGTCTTCATATTAGGTTGCCCTTCTCCTGAGCTTCTTCCAGCTTTTCCCTAATTCAACCACAGGAGTCTCCAGCTTCTGTCCATTGGTTGGGTGTAAGTATCTGCATCTGACTCTTTCGGCCGCTTGTTAGGCCTCTCAGAGGGCAGTCACTGCATGGGAAATTTAGTGGCTAATCTTATGGCACAAACCAGACTGGGCAAACTATGAGAAACAAGTCATTAAGAAGCACTCCTCCATGGTCTCTACATCATCTCTATTCAGATTTCTGCTGTTTGAGCTCCTGTCCTGACTTCCTTCACTGATGGACTATAGATATAGAAGCATAAGCCATATATACCCTTCCTCCCCAAGTTGCCTTTGATCGTGGTGTTTTATTACAGTAACAGTAACTATAAGACAGGAATAAATTCTGTATGATCTATGTCCATGGAAGGAAAATGTGACACCATTTGAGGACTTGCTTTAAGAGTACTCCTTCACTAAATGTGTGTGTGTGTGTGTGTGTGTGTGTGTGTGTGTGTGTGTGTGTGTGTGTCTGTGTCTGTGTCTGTGTCTGTGTCTGTGTCTGTGTGTGTGTGTAGCAGAATTTTCCCTGTCCAATTAATTTAAATATTAATACAAGAAGCTTGTGTTTGGACAGGGAAACAGGAGGCAGAGCTAAGAGACAGAGAATGACACAGGAGAAGGAGGAAGATGGAGGATGAACAGGATGATTCATTTTTCATTGACCTAATTTATCCATGTGACTTTAAATAGCTACAGGCTGCAATAATATCATATAGTGATAGAAATAATTGGGATAACTTGTCTAATCTAGGTGGACAGCTTGTATCATTATCAATTGGCTCTGAAATTATTGTGTGAGCATCTTATGAATTGAGAATTTGTTGATATATAAATCTGACTGATTAATTGTAAGCTTCTAGAGTTTTGATTTACTGGGTTACTGGAATTTGGGACTGCTGACCACAGGGGGTGGATTATGGTGGCTCTGAGGTAGGTGAACCAGAGCTGGGAAGACTGCCACACAGAGGCTAGCCTAGAGGCGGTAGGACTGAAGGCAGAGAGTAGCTGGGTATAGTGCAGGAACTTGCCATTCTTTTTAATATTTCCCGCAACATGTATGCATGTGTGTGCTTGCATATAGAACACACATTTCAGGATACAAGTGTATGTGTGTATCTTTGTCGGTGTTCTATTGCTGTGAAGAGACACCATGACCACAACTCTTATAAAATAAAGCATTTAATTGGAGCTCACGTACAGTTTCAGAAGTTTAGTCCATTTTCTTTATGGTGGACAGCATGGCAAATGATGGCATGATGATGGAGAAGTAGCTGAGAGGTCTACATCTGAAGTGACAGGCACCAGGAAGAAAAAAGACACTGGGATGTCTTGAACTTTTGAAACTTCAAAGCCCACCCCCAATGACACACTTCTGCCAACAAGACCATACCATTTAATCTGTCTCAAGTATTTCTACTCTCTGATGACAGAGGCTAACAGAATCACAGGAGTAACAAGCTCCAACCAGAGAAAACTATAACAACTAACTGCAGATATTACCAGATGTGGAAAGGCAAATGTAAGAATCTTACTAAAAGAAACCAAAACCACTCACATCATCAGAACCCAGCACTCCCACCTCAGCCAGTCCGGGGCACAACAACACACCTGAAAAGCTGGACCCGGATTTAAAAGCATAACTCATGAGGATGGTAGAGGACTTTAATAACTCACTTAAAGAAATACAGGAGAACACTCCTAAAGAGTTACAAGTCCTTAAAGAAAAAGAGAAAAACACATCCAAACAGGTGATGGAAATGAACAAAACCATACTAGACCTAAAAAGGGAAGTAGACACGGTAAAGAAAACCCAAAGTGAGACAGCACTGGAGATAGAAACCCTAAGAAAAAAATCTGGAACTATAGATGTGAGCATCAGCAACAGAATACAAGGGAGAGCCTATCTTGGCGGTGACCCTTGCAGTCCTTCTTGGCCTGGGTGCTGCTGGGACCGGGACCAGAATTGCAGCCCTTGTGTCGTCTCAACAGAATGCATGCAATTACCATCTGCTCAATGAGGCTATTAGCCAAGATATAGAGAATATAAAAAGGGGCCTAGATGATCATACTGATTCCTTGGTCTCCCTTTCAGAAGTTGCCCTTCATAAAAACAATGGGGTTAGATTGGCTCTTTCTATAACAAGGAGGCTTATGCGCTGCACTTAAGGAAGAATGCTGCGAGGGCCGGCAAATATCTTCGACAGAATTATAGAAGAAAACTTCCCAAACCTAAAGAATGACATGCCCATGAACATACAAGAAGCCTACAGAACTCCAAATAGACTGGACCAGAAAAGAAATTCCTCCCGACACATAATAATCAGAACAACAAATGCACTAAATAAAGAGAGAATATTAAAAGCAGTAAGGGAGAAAGGTCAAGTAACATATAAAGGCAGACTTATCAGAATTACACCAGACTTTTCACCAGAGACTATGAAAGCCAGAAGATCCTGGACAGATGTTATGCAGACACTAAGAGAACACAAATGCCAGCCCAGGCTACTATACCCGGCCAAACTCTCAATTACCATAGATGGAGAAACCAAACTATTCCACGACAAAAACAAATTCACACATTATCTTTCCACGAATCCAGCCCTTCAAAGGATAATAACAGAAAAGAAGCAATACAAGGACGGAAATCACACCCTAGGACAAGCAAGAAAGTAATCTTTCAACAAACCAAAAAGAAGACAGACACAAGAACAGAATGCCAACTGTAACAACAAAAATAAAAGGAAGCAACAATTACTTTTATTAATATCTCTTAATATCAATGGACTCAATTCCCCAATAAAAAGACATAGACTAACAGACTGGTTACACAAACAGGACCCAACATTCTGCTGCTTACAGGAAACCCATCTCAGGGAAAAAGACAGACACTACCTCAGAGTGAAAGGCTAGAAAACAATTTTCCAAGCAAATGGTCTGAAGAAACAAGCTGGAGTAGCCATTCTAATATCCAATAAAATCGACTTCCAACCCAAAGTTATCAAAAAAGACAAGGAGGGACACTTCATACTCATCAAAGGTAAAATCCTCTAAGAGCAGCTCTCAATTCTGAATATCTACGCTCCAAATGCAAGGGCAGCCACATTCATTAAAGACACTTTAGTAAAGCTCAAAGCACACATTGCACCTCACACAATAATAGTGGGAGACTTCAACACACCACTTTCATCAAAGGACAGATCGTGGAAACAAAAACTAAACAGGGACACAGTGAAACTAACAGAAGTTATGAAACAAATGGATCTGAGAGATATCTACAGAACATCTTATCCTAAAACAAAAGTATATACCTTCTTCTCAACACCTCACGAGACCTTCTCCAAAATTGACCATATAATTGGTCACAAAACAGGCCTTAACAGATACAAAAATATTGAAAATTTTCCATGTATCCTATCAGACCACCATGGCCTAAGACTGATCTTCAATAACAACATAAATAATAGAAAGCCAACATTCACGTGGAACCTGAACAACACTCTGCTCAATGATACCTTGGTTAAGGAAGGAATAAAGAAAGAAATTAAAGACTTTTTAGAGTTTAATGAAAATGAAGCCACAACATACCCAAACTTATGGGACACAATGAAAGCATTTCTAAGAGGGAAACTCATAGCTCTGAGTGCCTCCAAGAAGAAATGGGAGAGAGCACATACTAGCAGCTTGACAACACATCTAAAAGCTCTAGAAAAAAAGGAAGCAAATTCACCCAAGAGGAGTAGAGGGCAGGAAATAATCAAACTCAGGGGTTAAATCAACCAAGTGGAAACAAGAAGAACTATTCAAAGAATTAACCAATCAAGGAGTTGGTTCTTTGAGAAAATCAACAAGATAGATAAACCCTTAGCTAGACTCACTAGAGGGCACAGGGACAACATCCTAATTAACAAAATCAGAAATGAAAAGGGTGACATAACAACGGATCCTGAAAAAACCAAAACACCATCAGATCCTTCTACAAAAGGCTATACTCAACAAAACTGGAAAACCTGGAAAAAATGGACAAATTTCTAGACAGATACCAGGTACCAAAGTTAAATCAGGATCAAGTTAACGATCTAAACAGTCCCATATCCCCTAAAGAAATAGAAGCAGTCATTAATAGTCTCCCAGCCAAAAAAAGCCCAGGATCAGATGGGTTTAGTGCAGAGTTCTACCAGACCTTCAAAGAAGATCTAATCCCAGTTCTGCACAAACTATTCCACAAAATAGAAATAGAAGGTACTCTACCCAACTCATTGTATGAAGCCACAATTACTCTGATACCTAAAATACAGAAAGATCCAACAAAGATGGAGAACTTCTGACCAGGTTCCCTTAAGAATATCGATGCAAAAATACTCAATAAAATTCTCTCGAGCCGAATCCAAGAACACATTAAAGAAATCATCCATCCTGACCAAGTAGGTTTTATTCCAGGGATGCAGGGATGGTTCAGTATTTGTAAATCCATCAACGTAATCCAGTATTATAAACAAACTCAAAGACAAAAACCACATGATCATCTCGTTAGATACGGAAAAAGAATTCAACAAGATCCAACACCCATTCATGATAAAAGTCTTGGAAAGATCAGGAATTCAAAGCCCATACCTAAACATGATAAAAGCAATCTACAGCAAACCAGTAGCCAACATCAAAGTAAAAGGTGAGAAGCTGGAAGCAATCCCACTAAAATCAGGTACTAGACAAGGCTGCCCACTTTCTCCCTACCTCTTCAACATAGTACTAGAAGTCCTAGCCAGAGCAATTCGACAACAAAAGGAGATCAAGGGGATACAAATTGGAAAAGATGAAGTCAACATATCACTTTTTGCAGATGATATGATAGTATATATAAGTTACCCTAAAAATTCCACCAGAGAACTCCTAAACCTGATAAACAGCTTCAGTGAAGTAGCTGGATATAAAATTAACTCAAACAAGTCAATGGCCTTTCTGTACACAAAGAATAAACAGGCTGAAAAAGAAATTAGGGAAACAACACCCTTTGACAAGGGAGCTAAAACCATCCAGTGGAAGAAAGACATGATTTTCAACAAATGGTGCTGGCACAACTGGTTGTTATCATGTAGAAGAATGTGAATCGACCCATTCCTCTCTCCTTGTACTAAGGTCAAATCTAAGTGGATCAAGGAACTTCACATAAAACCAGAGACACTGAAACTTATAGAGGAGAAAGTGGGGAAAAGTCTCGAAAATATGGGCACAGGGGGAAAATTCCTGAACAGAAGAGCAATGGCTTGTGCTGTAAGATCGAGAATTGACAAACGGGACCTAATGAAACTCCAAAGTTTCTGCAAGGCAAAAGACACCGTCAATAAGACAAAAAGACCACCAACAGATTGGGAAAGGATCTTTACCTATCCTAAATCAGATAGGGGACTAATATCCAATATATATAAAGAACTCAGGAAGGTGGACTCCAAAAAATCAAATAACCCAATTAAAAAATGGGGCTCAGAGCTGAACAAAGAATTCTTACCTGAGGAATACCGAATGGCATAGAAGCACCTGAAAAAATGTTCAACATCCTTAATCATCAGGGAAATGCAAATCAAAACAACCCTGAGATTCCACCTCACACCAGTCAGAATGGCTAAGATCAAAAATTCAGGTGACAGCAGATGCTGGCGAGGATGTGGAGAAAGAGGAACACTCCTCCATTGTTGGTGGTTTTGCAAAGTTGTACAACCACTCTGGAAATCAGCCTGGAGGTTCCTCAGAAAATTAAACATAGTACTACTGGAGGGTCCCACAATACCTCTCCTGGGCGTATATCCAGAAGTCCCAACTGGTAAGAAGGACACATGCTCCACTATGTTCATAGCAGCCTAATTTATAATAGCCAGAAGCTGGAAAGAACCCAGATGCCCCTCAACAGAGGAATGGATACAGAAAATGTGGTACATTTACACAATGGAGTACTACTCAGCTATTAAAAAGAATGAATTTATAAAATTTCTAGGCATATTGATAGACCTGGAGGGCATCATCCTGAGTGAGGTAACCCAATCACAAAAGAAGCCACATGATATGTACTCACTGATAAGTGGATATTAGCCCAGAAACTTATAATACCCAAGATATAAGATACAATTTGCAAAACACATGAATCTCAAGAACGAAGTCCCAAGTGTGGATACTTTGCCCCTTCTTAGAATTGGGAACAAATCACCCATGGAAGGAGTTACAGAGACAAAGTTTGGAGCTGAGACGAAAGGATGGACCATCTACAGACTGCCATACCCAGGGATTCATCCCATAATCAGCCTCCAAATGCTGACACCATTGCATACATTAGCAAGATTTTGCTGAAAGAACCCTGATATAGCTGTCTCTTGTGAGACTATGCCGGGGCCTAGCAAACACAGAAGTGGATGCTCATAGTCAGCTATTGGATGCATCCAATGGAGGAGCTAGAGAAAATACCCAAGGAGCTAAAGGGATCTGCAACCCTATAGGTGGAACAACAGGATGAACTAACCACTACCCCGGAGCTCTTGACTCTAGCTGCATATGTATCAAAAGATGGCCTTGTCGGCTATCACTGGAAAGAGAGGCCCATTGGACTTCCAAACTTTATATGCCCAGTACAGGGGAACGCCAGGGCCAAAAAGTGGGAGTGGGTGGGTAGGGGAGTGGGGGAAGATATGGGGGACTTTTGGGATAGCATTGGAAATGTAAATGAGTAAAATACCTAATAAAATATTTTTAAAAAAAGAATTAGGAACAAAATACCCATGGAAGGACCCATGGACAGAGACAAAGTTTGGAGCTGAGACAAAATGATGCACCATCTAGAGACTGCCATACCCAGGGATCCATCCCATAATCAGCCTCCAAATGCTGACAGCATTGCATACACTAGCAAGATTTTGGATCACAGGGCCCCCAATGGAAGAGCTAGAGAAAGTACCCAAGGAGCTAAAGGGGTCTGCAACCCTATAGGTGGAACAACAATATGAACTAACCAGTACCCCGCCCCCCAGAGCTCGTGTCTCTAGCTGTATATGTATCAGAAGATGGCCTAGTTGGCCATCCGTGGAAAAAGAGGCCTATTGGTCTTGCAAACTTTATATGCCTAAGTACAGGGGAATGCCAGTGCCAAGAAGTGGGAGTGAGTGGGTAGGGGATTGGGGAGAGTATGGGGGACTTTTGGGATAGCATTGGAAATGTAAATGAAGAAAATTCCTAATTAAAATAAAATAAAATTTTTAAAAGAGGAAAGAAAGAAGACCTCACCTTCCGGTTGGGCCAGGTCAATCACTCAGTCAAGAGACCAGGATCATCTTTAAGTATACCTAAGCGATCACTTATTGTAACAATAACTTATGTTACCTGGTATTTCATAATCAACATATTCTAGCTACATTTGGGGGAGGGAATAAAATAAAGTGGAGAGTCAAAGTAAGCATTTGGGTGTTTTATTGTTGTTTCTATCAAATGATTGTTAAAGCCTAGGTAATATATTTAGGTTTAGATGAAATGTTAAGGCCTAGATGGAATGTTAAGCCCTAGGTTATTGTTACCTGGCTAGCCTGCCATTGTAAGGAAACTTTCTCATATGTTTCTACTGTCACTAGGAACCTTTCTATGCCAAGTTGATTACATATTCTGTTATGGTCTGTGCCTCTGGAAACCGGTCATGATAGAAGTCAGTAAAACTGCTTTGTATAGTTACCCACAATAAACCTGGACCCAAACTAACCACCCAAAAGCACTTCCTGCACCTGTGTATAAGCTTTTACAGTATTAGCTTTTATAAGCTGCCCCTGTGGTGGACCCCAACTTAAGAAACTATTTAAAATAAGACTTCTATTTTGAGTAGTAGTGGAGTAAAGTTTAAGTTCCTGAGACCTCCCTGGGAACTAACTGACATCCTACTTGGCAGAAAGAGGCATGTACATGGGTAACTGACATCCTGGTGGTTGGTAAGTTAAGACATATTAGACAAGACAAGTCGCATCTTGCTAGATAAGTTAAAGCATATTCGAAAACACAAGTCACATTTGGTAGGCAAGTTAAGGCATGAATACAACAAAGACATAGTCCTGAGGCAATCCCCTATCCTTAAGTCCTGATTGGTAGCATAACTTGGCACAGATATCTGTAGATTTTAGGATTAAAATCCCTGTAGGATATTAACTCAATGTCATTGTTCAGTTCTTTTATCTGGACCATGGACCTGGTCAATCAGTCCTGGGGCATATACTTCATATTGGCTCAATAAAGTATCCCTGTCTAATTGAAAAACAAACAAACAAACAAAAAAGACATGGAACCAAAGAGATGAAGCCACACAAGATACTTTGCAGACAAAAACAATTCCCACATCTACTGTGAGTTTATAGTATGACATCCATGTCACATGTAGATCAGCTATGATTACCTGCACAAGATCAAGCCAGACAAATTCTTGCATAGCATAGAAAGAAAGGCTCCAGGCTCACACCTCACTGAGTAGCTGATGATTTATAATTGTTGGGGGAGGAAGAACAATTCCTTTTGGTGGTTGGTAGGTTTCTCATGCTCCAGTGAGTATTCCCACACCCATGCCCACGTGGTAAAAACTTAGAGTAGGACATGTTGGGGTAGATCCAGGGTAATTAAAGGAGGAACATTGGGATAAATCATATTTCATGTTTATTTGTATGGAATGCTCAAAATTAAAAGATTATCTAATAATGATTAGAATTACCCACCTCCATTTACTGAAAAGAAGCATTTGCAAAGAAAAAAAATCACTTTTTCCTCAAATTTTAAGTGTTTATCTCCTAAAACCACCTGGCAAAACAGCCTTACTTTCAACCCATCAATGATATGACAGTATTTTTTCTTAGTGTTTGTTGGAGATGGATATATTGTAAAGAAACCAGACCAAAGGTGAAACTCCTGTGAGGTCATTAGGGTAATACTAAGTACCCTCACAGTGAACAGTTGACCCTGTGCCAAGTAGCAAGGGAATGGCATGGAGCTAATAAGCTGCAAGTCACTTTTTCTCTATAATCAAGCCCTATAGTCCAATTTTGATGATTTGGGAAGTAAGTTTTCTCTAAAGCCTGGTAATTATTTGCATTTGTTTCCATTCACATGCTGCTACTGAAAGACCCCCCGAAGGGAGACCCTCACTCAAGCCTCGGGACAGCCGCGGACCCAAGAAGACACTGAGACCGAACTCAAAATGTAGAAGGCAAGATTTAATAAAGTAACAGCAAGAAAGCACATGGACCAGAGCTCTGGGGTCGAAACTCATGCACCTAGTATGTTGTAGAGGAGAATCGACCTCGAGCCAAATTTTTCACAGGCTTATATAGGAAAAACTCAAGGGGGGAGAGCGGGGCAGGGAAAGTACAAGTTTGCATAACTAAGGGGTTCTGCCAAGGGACAAGGGGTTCTGCCAAGGGAATTCTACGTAACTAAGGGGTCATGTCCTATTATTTGGCAATGTACCCGGTTCATTCTGAGGTTGTTCCAGGAGGCCCTTATCTCAAAAAATGTTCTTGGAACAGATTTTAGTTGGGAGGGTTCGAACTCTAGGGTGAGGAGTTCAGGAATGCATTCTGGGGTGAAGAGTTCAGGAGTGTTCTGGGAACAATTTCTAGATGGGAGGGGTCGGGCTCTGGGGTGAGGAAGAGTTCAGTAATTTTTTATTCTTCATTCCCCACTCCTTTTAGAAAATAGCTCTAATCTTAGAGCGAGTTTTCAACCTCTTGGAGGACCCGATGTTGTTGCCTTAGTACCATAACCTGTACTGCATTTATCCTTTCTCTAATAAAAGCTACCAACTTATTAAGGATGCAGGGACCAAAAGTAAGCAAAAGCATAAGTGTAATTAAAGGTCCTGCTATGGTGGAGAGGAGAGTGGTGAGCCAAGGGGACTTATTAAACCAGCTTTCGAACCATCCTTGTTGGCTTTCTCTTTCTCTTTTACGTATATCTAGGCGTTCTCTAAGTTTGGCCATAGAATCTTTGATTACTCCTGAATGGTCAACATTAAAACAACATTCTTCTTTTAGGGCAGCACAGAGTCCTCCTTCTTTAAGGAATAATAAGTCTAATCCCCTTCTATTCTGTAGCACCACTTCGGACAGGGAAGTTAAAGATTCTTCTAATTTGGTTATAGACTGTTCTATAGTTCTAAGATCAACATCTATAGCTGCACGTAGTTCTTCATAGTATTGGGGGGTCTTAATTAAGGCAGCGGTTCCTGTACCTACTCCAGCCGCTACTCCCAATCCTAATAGAACTGCCAAAGTTAAGGTAACTGGTTCTCTTCTCCAGCGGACCCTATGCTCAAATTTGTCTAAAAAGGAGCTATCATCATGATACAGGAGTCTAGGAATAAGCTGAACCAAAATGCAGAAATCTTTGGAACTATTAAAAACAGACATAGACACACAAGGAGTGAGACCGGTATTGCAAGCCCACACTGTGTCTAGGGGGGGGGGTACTAGATACTGACCACTTTTGCTAGACTGGATGTTCTGAGTCTGATTACAGAGGTGCCCTTTATCCTGAGGTACCTGGCCCAGACAAAGCCCTCTTCCTGAAACTGCTGCTAGAGTCAACTTTCTGTTTTCTCCCCAAAGGCATTGAGAATGATCTGAAGTAATAAGTCCTGATCTGAGCTATTCCTTCATAATAAGGGGGGCTAGAGGCATAGCATAACCAGCATGATTGAGTCATATTAGGGTTAGTCCTATTTAAAGCTAAAAAAGCTCCCTGGACTAGACTGACCAGACGGCTCTCTGTATCTAGGGGCGGTGGGGAAGCCAAGGTAGGCTTTATGAGGGGAGTATTAGTCCCCAGGGAGGGTACCACCGTGTTGGGCTGTGGAGTTGGTGGAGCTGGTACGGCCGGGACCTTTGGGGGAGCCGGTACGACTGGGGGGCCCTGTTCTATAAGGACCTTGTTGGGCCCTACGAGTGTCACTGCCGGATCTCTCACTGTCAGTCTGATCGTGAAAATGAACCCAGGGTCTCTTAGTGGAATGTATACTCGCCAACCCCACCTATTTCCTTTAAGCCAACTCAGACGGTGTTGTTTCCCTTTCTCGGTGAACTTTATAAGTAGGGGGTTGCAGTATTTACCTTTGCATGCTCCTGGGGGGCTGTTTTTAAAAGCGCACCCATTCTCTGGATATTTATAGGGGTTTCTTTCTACTTGGTTTGACTTATCATAGCCACTACCTCGTTTTACCGTGATTAGGTCCCAGTCAGAGGAGGGCTTCCAGTAAGCTTCCCCTGTCGTTTCACATGTCCATTTACCACAAAAGTAATCTGATGCCCCTCCACATTCTTGTTGAAGCCTTTTGCTCCGACCCTGACCAGGGCAAACATAAAATTGTGCAGCTCTAAGATTAGCTCGGTAGAACTGCCCCGAACATCCATACGAGTTCCCTATCCCGCCCGGGACACACCACTGTTCAGAGGGTGGGTTGCTAAGATCAGTATGATCGGGGAGGTCCCAATTGGGGGATCCTGCCGCTAACTTACAGATGTCAGGTGTGAGATCAGGCCACCAAGTCCAGAGGGGATGGACTGCAGTGGTTGCCCATACAATGTTTCCCTCCTCATTAAGCACTTCCCAAGACTGTTGAATTGGAGCATGAGGGTTGTGGTTCCCTAGGCTCAGGGTGGCGCCTGCAGGGCAAACGAAGCTTAAGAGGATTGTCAGTGGCTGCCACTGTCCAATTGTCTTCGTGGTTTTCTTCATCTTGACTGGCGGCCCTCTTGACGTGGGAGGCGTGGATCCAGGAGGCAATCCCGTCAACTTTTACCGCAGTAGGGGTTGTCAGTAACACCAAATAGGGTCCCTTCCACCATGGCTCGAGGCTGCCGGTTCGATGTCGTCTGACCAAGACTTTGTCTCCAACTCGGAACCTGTGGGGTACTGCGGTGGTCCCTGGGGTATAGGCTGCCTTCAGTTGGTCCCAAATTTGGGTCCTAATCACTTCTAGGGCCTTTAAATGAATAAGCAAAGAGGAGGGTAAGACAGGGTCAGAGTCGGAAACCAATGTTCCACCAGCTTCCAATAAGGGGGGAGGTCCTCTATACAGAACTTCAAAAGGAGTGAGCCCGAAACGTCCAGGGGTGTTTCAGGCTTGGAAGAGCGCAAGAGGGAGGAGAGCCACCCAGTCTTTCCCGGCGGTCTCAATGGCTAAATTAGTCAAGGTCTCTTTTAAGGTCCTATTCATCCTCTCTACCTGTCCTGAGCTTTGAGGGCGGTAAGCACAGTGTAATTTCCAATCGATGCCCAACTGAGTGGCCAAGCCCTGACTTACCTGGGCAACAAAGGCTGGTCCATTGTTGGACCCGATTACCTTAGGGATTCCAAATCTTGGCAGGATTTCTTCAAGGATCTTCTTGGCCACAATCTGGGCAGTCTCAGTTTTAGTGGGAAACGCCTCAGCCCATCCTGAAAAGGTGTCTACAAATACTAACAGATACTTGTTACCATACATTCCAGGTTTAACTTCAGTAAAATCTACCTCCCAATACACTCCAGGACGGTCTCCCCATTGTCTCTTTCCAGGTTCTTTGTAGGCTCTAGTCGCATTAGTGAATGCACATGGTTTGCAGGAGTCTATAGTCTTTTGAGCCACTGACTTCAGGTTGGGGACTTGGTATCGGGAATTTTTAATTAGTCTCATCATTTTTTCAACTCCCAGGTGGGTGAATTGGTGTAGTCCTTTCACAAATTTTATTCCTTCTTCGGGAGTCAATTCTATTTTCCCTTCAAAAAAGTATGGGAGGGGATCACTGGTCCACAATAGCTCTTTTATGTTATACCTTTCATCCTCAGGGCTTTTGGGCGGATCACCTTTTTCAGTTAAGATCATGGCCCCTTGAGCAACTTGTTTTGCCACTGAGTCTGCCATTCGGTTGCCCCTGGCCACCAAGTCTTCTCCTCTTTGGTGGCCGGGGCAGTGGATGATGGCTACCTTCTTAGGTGCATGTATGGCTTTCAACAGGGCCAGAATTTCTTCTTTGTTTTTAATGTCTTTACCAGCCGAAGTCAATAGCCCTCGCTGCCTGTAGATGGCCCCATGGATGTGTGCGGTAGCAAAAGCATAGCGGCTGTCAGTGTAGATGTTAACGATCTTACCTTTAGCCTCTCGGAGGGCTTGTATAAGCGCTATAAGTTCAGCCTTTTGTGCCGATGTTCCTTCAGGCAAAGCACTTGCCCAAATTACCTTTTTCCCGTCCACCACCGCAGCTCCAGCCTTTCGCTTCCCCTCTATCAGGAAACTGCTGCAGTCCGTATACCAACTGGGAGCTCCAGGCCAGGGTTGGTCAGTCAGGTCCCTTCTGGTCCCAGTTTCTTCAGCGAGGATGTCTGTACATTGATGTACTGGGACGGAATCATTTGTTAGAGGGAGAAGGGTAGCTGGGTTGAGGATGGCAGGGGGCGCAAAGGTTACACGCTCATTTAGCAGCAGGCTCTGATAGTGTGTCATTCGGGCATTTGTCATCCATCTGTCAGGTGGCTGCCGCACGATACTTTCCAAGGCATGAGGGGCTACAACAGTCACCTGCTGTCCCATTGTCAATTTGTCAGCATCTTTGATCAGCAGGGCTACTGCTGCAATAGCTTTCAGACATGTGGGCCATCCACTAGCAACGGGATCTAATTTTTTTGACAGATAGGCTACAGGTCTCTTCCAGGGTCCCAGTGCTTGTGTCAACACTCCCCTGGCTACACCCGCTCTCTCGTCCACATATAGGACGAAAGGCTTAGTCAAGTCTGGTAATGCTAGCGCGGGGGCAGTCATTAGAGACGACTTGATAGCCTCAAAAGCTCTTTGGTGCTCTTCTTTCCACTCAAAAGGAACCCCTTCCTTAGTCAAAGGATATAGAGGTGCCGCTAGGGTTGCAAAGCCTGGAATCCAGAGTCTACAAAAGCCAGCAGTCCCCAGAAACTCACGTACTTGCCGTGGGGTGGTTGGCAATGGGATCATCATAACAGTCTTCTTCCGGGCTTCTGTGAGCCATCTTTTACCCCCTCGGAGGGTATACCCCAGGTAGGTTACCTCAGTTTGACAGATTTGTGCCTTTTTAGCCGAAACTCGATACCCCAAGTCACTCAGTTCTGTGAGGAGCCTCTCAGTTCCCTGGTGACACAGCTCCTTCGAGGCCGCCGCGACCAAGAGATCATCCACATACTGTAGTAGGGTAAGCTGAGGGTTTCGGGCGCAAAAAAGGCGCGAGATCCCGATGGAGGGCCTCGTCAAACAGGGTGGGGGAATTTTTGAACCCCTGTGGTAGCCTAGTCCAGGTTAGTTGACCAGTCTGTCCGCCCTCTGGGTCCCTCCATTCAAAGGCAAACAGGAGCTGACTCTTAGGGTGCAAGCGCAGGCAAAAGAAGGCATCTTTTAAGTCCAGGACTGTATACCATGTTCTCTCGGGTGGGAGAGAGCTTAATAAATTGTACGGGTTCGGGACTGTGGGGTGAATGTCCAGGACCCTTTTGTTAACTTCCCGGAGGTCTTGCACCGGGCGATAGTCATTGGTCCCTGGTTTTCGAACCGGCAGAAGTGGTGTATTCCAGGGGGACTGACAGGCCACTAAAACTCCTTGGTCTAGCAACCTCTGGATATGAGGCCGGATGCCCTCCCTAGCTTCCTTGCTCATGGGGTATTGTCTTACCGAGATGGGGGTGGCATCAGCTTTAAGTTCTACCACAACCGGAGGCACTTGTTTAGCCAACCCCATTCCTGCTTGTTCTGCCCAGACATTGGGGAACGCAGTTAGCCAGCCTGAAGAGACTGCATTTTTGGGTTGCTCTTCATGCAACCGGTACTCTTCCTCTGTGTTGAGGACAAGGCAGGCAACGGGGGCTTTTCCCCAGCTTACTTGTGGGCCTTCTGAAGTAAATTGGACTTGAGCCTTTAGCTTGGTTAGCAGATCGCGCCCCAAGAGGGGAGCAGGACACTCAGGTATCACCAGGAAGGAGTGGGTCACTATGTTCTTGTTTATCTGTAGGGCTCGTTCGGTCGTCCAGGGGTAAAATTTACTACCAGTGGCTCCAATCACCATGGTCTTTTTAGAGCCTAGCTTGCCTAGGGGGCTAGTGAGTACTGAATGCTCTGCTCCGGTGTCTATCAGGAAGTTGACGGGGGTTCCCTCCACGGACAAAGTTACCCTAGGCTCAGGGAGGGGGTCTGAGCCCCGACTTCCCTAATCATCTTCTAGGGTCAGGACCTTGGATCGCTCCCGGTTTTTAGGGCAATCTCTAGCCCAGTGTCCTTTCTCTTTGCAATAGGCGCATTGGTCCTTTTCTAGTGGTATCTTTCTGCCACCTGGCGGTTTCACTGCCCTGTTGCCCAGGAGCCCTGTTTTACCTTTTCCTGACTGTCTATCATTTACAACTGCGGCCAAAATTTTACTTAAATTTCTCTCCTGACGGCGATCCCGTCTATTTTCTCTCTCCTCCATTTCTTTCTTCTCTCTCTCCTGCCTCTCTTCTTCTGTTTCCCTCTTATGATAGACTTTCTCTGCTTCTTTTACTAAATCTTGGAGCGTATGATCTTGGAGCCCCTCCAGCCTTTGCAGGTTTTTCTTAATGTCGGGAGCGGACTGACCAATGAAGGCCATGGCTACAGCGGCTTTCTGCCCCTCTGACGAGGGGTCAAAAGGGGTGTACCTCCTATATGCCTCCATGAGACGCTCAAGGAAGACTGAGGGTGGTTCAGTCTGCCCCTGCAAGACCTCTCTTACCTTAGCCAAATTGGTGGGCCGTCTAGCGGCCCCTCTGAGACCTGCCACTAGAGTTCGGCGATAGACAAGGAGGCGTCCCCTACCTTCCGCGGTGTTGTAGTCCCAGTTGGGGCGGTTCAAGGGGAAAGCCTCGTCCACGAGGTTAGGGAGGGCAGTGGGTGTGCCGTCCTCTCCTAGAACATTTTTTCTCGCCTCCATCAGGATTCTTTCTCTTTCTTCTGTGGTGAAAAGAACCTGCAAAAGCTGCTGACAATCATCCCAAGTGGGTTGATGGGAGAACATAAGTGACTCAAGGAGCCCAGTAAGCCCAGAGGGGTTCTCTGAGAAGGGAGGGTGGTTAGTTTTCCAATTATATAAATCAGAAGAGGAAAAAGGCCAGTACTGTAAAGGAATGAGATCATTAGGTCCTGGCGCTGGCCCTCCCACATGTGCTCTAAGTGGCAAGGCAACTGTTGAATCTGGCCCCCCTTCCTCCCCGGGGCTTCGGCCTCGGCGGCTCCGAGTCCCCCCCGCCGGTCCCTGAGCCCCTCTCGCTATTGGTCCCTGTGGTGGGGCGGCTGCAGGTGGCTGCTGGGGCAGGGGGTAAGGGGGAGGTTGGGAGTCCATCCAGAGGAGGTCGTCAATTTCTGGATAAATCTTGGGGGGTGCTGACGGGCCGGACTTTCCGGCTGCATCAGACTGGGCAACCGCGACCGTCAGTTTCGAAGAATTTGGGGTCCAAGGCTTGACCCACGGAGGTGGGAATTGGACGAGATTCTGCCAGGTCACAATGTAGGGGATCAGGGTGACCCCCTTCCTCCTGAAAAACAATTCGCCTGACGGCGGCGATTAGTGACAAGTCAAAAGCACCTTCTGGTGGCCAGCCCACTCCAAACGTCGGCCACTCAGAGGCACAAAAGGTCTGCCACGGACCCTTTCTGACCTCCACCGACTGGTTGTGGGCTCTGACCTGCACCTCCTTCCAATGCTCCAGAGTTAGAGAAAGGAGAGTGGACACAGATTGTCCCATTTCTAGAATAATAGTAGACACAACAAGAGTGAACACGAGACTAAGACAAAAAAGAAACCAAAAACGGCGGCGACTTCGCGTCGACCACAAGCAACTCAAAGAATCAGATGGCCTTTCTAAGGCCGGCCGATTGAGACCCTCTGCACGAGGTGGGACTCGAACCCACGATCTCGTAACAAAACACGAGGTGGGACTCGAACCCACGGTCTCGCAACAAGGCGCGAGGTGGGACTCGAACCCACGATCTCGCAACCCCAGATGGTCTCTTGGCCTCCAAAGGGGTCCACCAGGCGTCCCTGGTCCTCCCCTGTTCCTCCTGGGACGTCTCCCAGGGCGAACGAACGGTGGACACCTGGACACGTCTATCCTTATCCACCCCGCGTTCCCTCTCGGAGCGCGGTCTCACTGAGCGTCCGCAAAACCGAAACTGCGATCGCACCAAACTTAGAAACAGAACACAGACACCAGACCAAGACAGAACAAAGAATCTTACCTTTAAGTGGGTCTAGGACCTCTGGGTGGTCGCGCTGATCCTGGACGAGCCCCCAAATGAAAGACCCCCGAAGGGAGACCCTCACTCAAGCCTCGGGACAGCCGCGGACCCAAGAAGACACTGAGACCGAACTCAAAATGTAGAAGGCAAGATTTAATAAAGTAACAGCAAGAAAGCACATGGACCAGAGCTCTGGGGTCGAAACTCATGCACCTAGTATGTTGTAGAGGAGAATCGACCTCGAGCCAAATTTTTCACAGGCTTATATAGGAAAAACTCAAGGGGGGAGAGCGGGGCAGGGAAAGTACAAGTTTGCATAACTAAGGGGTTCTGCCAAGGGACAAGGGGTTCTGCCAAGGGAATTCTACGTAACTAAGGGGTCATGTCCTATTATTTGGCAATGTACCCGGTTCATTCTGAGGTTGTTCCAGGAGGCCCTTATCTCAAAAAATGTTCTTGGAACAGATTTTAGTTGGGAGGGTTCGAACTCTAGGGTGAGGAGTTCAGGAATGCATTCTGGGGTGAAGAGTTCAGGAGTGTTCTGGGAACAATCTCTAGATGGGAGGGGTCGGGCTCTGGGGTGAGGAAGAGTTCAGTATTTTTTTATTCTTCACTACTGCTTAGCATGCTTCGAGAATTCACACACACGTACAGTCTGTTGATATAGCAGAGTGCAACTTGGGAATTTTTATATCTAAACTCTCTTACAAAAAAAAAGTATTTTATAATTCTTATTATGGCTATTCTTTATCTGTCTCAGGTATCATTCAATGTAATTCCTCTTTTTACTTCTTCCCTTTCCTTTTCCTAGGTCCTTTGGAGAGAAAGAGCCAAGGTAGGCATATGCAATGATGGAGGTAAAAAACAAACAAAAACTAAAAAACAAAAGAAAAAAACCATGGTGTCTGTTCTAGTTTGTTTGTTGTTGTTGCAGCTACTGTTGTTATTGTTGTTGTAATAAGCAACATAACCAAACGAAATTGTGAAGACAAAAAAGGTTTATTTGACTTACAGATAACAGTCTATCATGGAGACAACCCAGGCAAGGAACACAAGGTAGAAACTGAAACAAAACCCACAAAGAAATAGAGTCAGTGCTTATTAGCTTGCTCTCCACAGCTTGCTCAGCTTGCCTTCTTATACAACCCAGGATCACCATCTCAAAGGTGGAACCATCCACAATGAGCTGGGCCCTTCCCACAGTAATAATTAAAAATAAAATGCCCTGGAAGTCTTGCTTAGAGGCCAATCAGATAGCAACACTCTCTCAACTGAGATTTCCTCTCACCAAGTGACTCTAGTATTTTTCAAGATGACAAAATCTAACCAGCATAGTTGCCTGAAGTGGTTTCTAGAGCCTAAAGAAGAATGGGATGGTCACATGGAGGGGTAAGTCTGTGCAAATGTGAGACTATATATGGAGAGATGGTTACAGATCAGTCAAATACAATCATAAACTAAGGGTGAAGGTAGTCTAATTTCTGTTTGACAAGATAGCTAAAAATACACAAAAGAAGAAAACTAAGATGAACCCCAAAATATTGAACTGGCATTGGAAGTATTTATGTTGATTTATTTTTCATGAAGGGCTGTGTGTGTGTAACCTTATGTATGTGTGTAAAAACCTTTTCTCTATGTGTGCTTGCAAATATATATATATATAATTTTCTCCAGTTGTATACATCCAGAGAGCCTATATGAAGTATCATTTCTGCAATAAGCACACTCAGAACTCAGATCCAGCCTCTAAATACCATTTTCCACTAAAAGGACTCAGGGTTTCCTGAAGAAATGGTGATGCTAGAACATAGGCCAAGAACTTTCCAGAGCAATGAAGTTCTCAGATTGTACCAAAAGAAGAAACGATAAATGAATTCCTACCAGCCAACTCAGGAATACTTTGAACATTAAAGTAAATGATGAAAACTGATATCATGTATCAAATAAAAAAGGAAAAGAGTTTATATTGTTAAAAATGAAAAGCCAAGACAATGTTTCAATTCCATTCAGAAAAATTCCACTCAGAAAAAAAAAAAAAGACAAAATAACTACTAAGGAGACAATGGGCAACATTAATCAACTGACCAATGCCCACATTACCAGTGATGGAGGTACTACTTACTCATAGCTTGCTGCCTGCTAAGGTGCAATGAAACTAACCAAAAAACATCCAAAGAATGAACAGAAAGTCTAAACTATGTATAACAATAACATCTCTCTGGTGGTTCTCTAACTGGTGGTTATATTTGAAAATGATGGCCATCATACATTTGAGAAGGTAAGGATGAAGTGTGGAGGAGCTGTCCTTTGCACTTACTTTGCAACTTTCCTGTCAGCATGAGGTCATGCTCAATAAATAAAATTATGTTAATGACAGTAAAATCAGTTACTCACATCTCCCTATTTTTTCCTTAAGTGATTACCTTCATTCTTGGTCAAAAAACCATGTAATTCTCCCATCCATGAAGTGGCTTTCCACATCTGAGATTTGTTGAAGTATGACAAAGCAACCCAAAGTACAAACAAGTTTCTTAAAATTAGTGACTTAAAACAAAAGTCATTTATTTAGTTCAGGATGTGATGGCTCAGGAGTTTTTATAGAATCATCTGTGTGATTCTTCTAAAAGGCCAGGGTCAGGATTGCTCAGGGGTTTGTAGTCAGCCACAAACCTTACTATGATTAGCTGCCTGCCAGAGCACTGTGAAGGCAATAGGCCATGTGTCTGTAGTCATGCAAATCACCATAGGTATATGGGCTTGACTTATGCACGTGGTTTTATCAGAGGTGCAAGAACAGAACAGCAAATTCAGTGCATGGGTTCTGAATCTTCATGAATACTTGGGTCATTGCAAAACTCAACCCACCTCACCCCTAAATCACTATTTCCAAATAAAAAACACAATGTAAGGGCTACCCAGATGATGTAGTGGATAGAGACACTTGCTGCCAGACCTAACAACACATCCTATTGCCAACATTGTAGTTCCTCCTCCATGACCCTCATAGGAACCATCAACTTCACCTGGCAGTGGAGTAGGGATATAAACCTGTGAGCTGACATACTGTCATCCTCCACTCTCCTTAACTAGCTCACAGAAGCTCAGTCATTTCTAAGAATAACGTTGTACTTAAAGCTGAGCTTCCTTGCTTCAAATTTTATTTCCAGAACTTACTAGCTAGATGATTATGGACAGTCACTGAATCACTACCTTAGTTTCCCCATCTGCGGAATGGGGTGGCAGGAACAACTTGTGGAGTGTTAGAGAACCCAGCAGGTACTTCATAAGGTTAGTGTCGCTGTTGCCTCTTACATTCTCCCTTTTCTTTCTATATCTACTTTTTTCTACCTTGGGTCAACATCTCATGCTTGCACTCAAGTCCAACAGTCACCACCTAGTGTTAGCACCTATAACCTTCTCCTTTGGGTGTCAGAGTGCACATGTGAATAGAAATGCTTGCATCATATTCCCTCTAAGTCTTCTTCCTCTTTGTTGTCCTATTACTCTGTCTGGCCTGGTGATCAAGATGACAATGTATATTTGTAAGGCATAGTAAAAAATAATAATTTTTTGAAAAATAAAACAAAGGCATGCAATATGCAAACTATAACTTTTAAACTGACATCAAAGGGCAGTTTCTCAAATTGCTGCAAAAGGCTCTAAATTTTTGTCCTTATTTCTTCCTGAGTCAAAATTGCTCATCCAACAATCAGCAGCTGAGAAGCAGTGTGCATAACCCTGGGCAGAGTGTAGTCTGGTTTGTTTCTGGACAACTCTGATCCTTTAGTCTCCACTTTCTCTTATATATACGTGAGTTTATTTACAGAGTTTCCTACACCATACACACTTATGATTTCTATTTCTTTCTTCCCCTCTTCCTATTTTTGTGATTAGAAAACCTCCAAGTATCTTTTAATTATCTAAGAGAGCCATGGACCCCTCCTCTGTATTATTTGTTATGCAGATAACTGTTGTCCTCTCTGCAGCATTCTTTTTCTAGATTACTTGCTTGTCCCTTGCCCAATCCCTCCCTCTACCTGTGTAACTACAGCCTGCTACTCATCTATTACAGGAAAATAACCACAACAGAAGGCCTGTGAGACATTGAGTGAAATCCTGTTTGCTCCATCTACCAGTCCCTTCTCCTAGGACCATTACAGCAAGAAACGTGAAGACTGACAAAGAAATATAGAAAGACACTATAATGTACCACAAAGGTTGTGCTAAGCACCCATTCTGTTTGGTACTCATCAGTTTTAATGAAGAAAACAAAGACATGTGCTCTCTGTAAAAGCAGGACCCAGTGTTTTCTACAGAAAATCATCACAACAAGTGTGTAGGTGGCTGTGTCACCCAAGGAACAACACCCTAGTCACTGACTGACATTTTAGTCTCTGGAGAGAGTCTCTCAAGATTATTTCTCTCTCTCTTTTTAAAATATTTTTCTGAGTAGAGGCAAGGGCAACCTTTCTTCTCTTTCTACAATGTTTAAACTGTTGGACTACCCCTGGTAGATTTTGAAGCATAAGGCAAAAATGTCTACTGTCAAGTATCAATGGCTTTCTTATTGGGTCAAAGTTAGGGAGGTTTGCTTATAGTGTATTCACAACAAAGGACTGAGAATTCCTAAACACAGAGTCCCCCACCTTCATCAATAGTATTGAAGACTCCATACTGTCTGCTCTCAGGGGATCTAGGTGAGAAAAAGACCTGACAAGGGCATGAAACAATAAACTACCTGATATGCAGAAAGTAATGAAGTTCTCTGATTCTGAGACAGGAATTTATCTTTTACCAGCATCCATGAATCCTACAGGCTACTCTGTTGGCTTGAATGTAGGGTGAGGTCTCAGAAGAGTCATAGTTGTAGAAATTTCTGTGAGATAAGGGAACTATTTCATGGGTCTCACACACTTGAACCATGACACAAACTTTATATAGGTCAGAAATAAACACTTTCTAGAAAATAATGGGAGGAATTAAGGGAAAGTAAAGTGTTTGTTGTACAAGTATGAAGACTTCAGTTCAGTCCCCAGAACAAGCATAAAAATGCTGCTATAGCAGTACATACTTGAAATAGATCCTACTCCTGAGGAGACAGAGACAGGTAGATCCTTGAAGCTCATTGGACAGCTTCCCAGACCTACTCTGAGAACCAAGCCAATGACAGAACCTACAGACAGTTTCTAAGGAACAAACATCCTAAGTTATAATATAGCTTCCACACATAGACATACACAATCATACACAAATTCATATGTACACACACACAAAGAGGAGAACACACAGAAGGGGAAGAAAGCAGCACCACATAACACATTTAAGAATATTCCAGTACCCATGGAAGGAGTTACAGAGACGGAGTTTGGAGCTGAGATGAAAGGATGGACCATGTAGAGACTGCCATAGCCAGGGATCCACCCCATAATCAGCATCCAAACGCTGACACCATTGCATACACTAGCAAGATTTTATTGAAAGGACGCAGATGTAGCTGTCTCTTGTGAGACTATGCCGGGGCCCAGCAAACACAGAAGTGGATGCTCACAGTCAGCTAATGGATGGATCATAGGGCTCCCAATGGAGGAGCTAGAGAAAGTAGCCAAGGAGCTAAAGGGATCTGCAACCCTATAGGTGGAACAACATTATGAGCTAACCAGTACCCCGGAGCTCTTGACTCTAGCTGCATATATATCAAAAGATGGCCTAGTCGGCCATCACTGGAAAGAGAGGCCCATTGGACTTGCAAACTTTATATGCCCCAGTACAGGGGAATACCAGGGCCAAAAAGGGGGAGTGGGTGGGCAGGGGAGTGGGGGTGGGTGGATATGGGGGACTTTTGGTATAGCATTGGAAATGTAAATGAGTTAAATACCTAATAAAAAATGGAAAAAAAAAAAGAAAAAAAAAAGAATATTCCAGTAATGTGAATTATCATTTGTGTTTATTTTAGTTTCTTTTTATTTTGTTTCATTGCTGTAAAGGACTAATTCAATGTGTCCAAGTTAATCTGAAGGAATATTATGAGTAAAATAATCTGATAGTAGTCACCACCATCTTAGCTGATGTAGTGCTTCCCTGATGAATGTCTCAGGATATCTATGAGGTTTCCTTTGTAGACTTGTGCTAATAGGTTTTCCTAAGCATTAGACTTCCCTTGCATGACTAAGTTAGTTTGTTGACTGTAAGACGAAATATATTTTTAACCAGAGTTCTTATATAGATACTTTAATACTTAAATATTTTGAATCACCTAATTAGGAAAGTGAGCATCCAGCCTAGTCAAGCTGATCTGATCAGTTATCTTCTGTTTGGAATCTCTGATCAGCATTTCCCAGCATGATTCTTCTGCTTCTACTGCTATGAGTAATGTTTGTCTAATCCATTTAAAAATCACCACAGTATTTTAAGTAAACAAATGAAATCATAATTGAATAAAATTAATCTTTAGCTGACTTTGCTTTAAAAGTATATCTATTGGATTAAGAATCTGTGGTCCTAGAACTTCAAGCCTGGAGAAATAAAAATTGTATGGATGTTTTTATGAAACTGCTTTCTGTTCTAGGGACCTACAAAATAATAAGACATTCCAGCAACTTGAATTTTGAAATATATGTGTACATTTTATACATATTTACTCTAATAAAGAACTAACTTGCATTTTTTCTACTCTGTCAATGAAAGTAGAGTAGAGAATAAATATAGTTTCAGGCCATACATGTGCATGCATTTAACACATAATGTTACATGAATGTAATGCTCACATATATCATGTATATACTTTTTCTAACACCAAGGCAAATTATTGTAACTCCCAGTGAAAAGAATTAGGAAGTCAAATGGGCCAGGACAGTCCTTTGGCTGTTGGCAATTTATGGAATAAAATAAGTGTCAATCATTGTTATAAGTGTACATTCAAAAATGATTTTAGTGGGATTGCTTCAAGTTTCTCTCCATTTAGTTTGATGTTAGCTACTGGTTTGCTGTAGATTGCTTTTACTATGTTTAGGTATGGGCCTTAAAATCCTGATCTTTCCAAGACTTTTATCATGAAGGGGTGTTGGATTTAGGTAAATGCTTTTTCCGCATCTAATGAGATGATTATATGGTTTTATTCTTTGAGTTTGTTTATATGGTGGATTATGTTGATGGATTTCCGTATATTGAGTCATCTCTGCATCCCTGAGATGAAGCCTACTTGATCATAGTGGATGATCCTTTTAATGTGTTCTTAGATTCTGTTTGCTAGAATTTTATTGAGTATTTTTACATCTATATTCATAAGGGAAATTGGTCTGAAATTCTCTTTCTTTGTTGGGTCATTGTGTGGTTTTGGAATCAGCATAACTATTCCTTCATAGAATGAATTGGGTAGTATCATTCTGTTTCTATTTTGTGGAATAGTTTGAAACATACTGGCCTCCTTTTACGTCTGATAGAAATCTGCATTAAATCCATCTGGTCCTGGGCATTTTTTTTTTTTTTGGTTGGGAGAGTTTTGATGACTGCTGCTATTTCTTTGGGGGTTATGGGACTGTTTAGATGGTTTATCTGATCCTAATTTAACTTTGGTATTTGGTATCTGTATAGAAAAATTGGTCATTTCATCTAGATTTTCCAATTTTATTGAGTATAGGCTTTTGTAGTAGGATAAGATGATTTTTTTGGAATTCATCAGTTTCTGTTGGAATGTCTCCCTTTTCATTTCTGATTTTGTTAATTTGGATGCTGTCTCTGTGCCCTCTGGTGTGTCTGGCTCAGGGTTTGTCTGTCTTGTTGATTTTCTCAGAGAACCAGTTCCTGGTTTGGTTGATTCTTTGTATAGTTCTTTTGGTTTCTACTTGGTTGATTTCACTCCTGGGTTTGATTATTTCCTGCATTTTACTCCTCTTGTGTGTATTTGCTTCCTTTTGTTCTAGAGCTTTCGGGTGTGCTGTTCAGCTGCTAGTATATGCTCTCTCCAGTTCCTTTTTGGAGACACTAGAGCTGAGTTTTCCTCTTAGCACTGCTTTCATTGTTATCCAATAACTTGTGTTTGTTCTGCCTTCATTTCCATTAAATTCTAAAATGTCTTTAATTGCTTTCTTTATTTCTTCCTTGACCAGTTATCATTGAGTAGGGCATTGTTCAGCTTCCATGTGTATGAGGAATTTCTGTTGTTTTGTTGTTATTGAAGACCAGCCTTAGTCCGTGGTGATCTGATAGAATGCATAGGATTATTTTCATCTTTTTATATCTGTTGAGGCCTGTTTTGTGATCGATTATATGGTCATTTCTGGAGTAGGAACCATGAGGTGCTGAGAAGAAGGTATATTCTTTTGTTTTAGGATGAAACGTTCTATGGATATCTGTTAAATCTCTTTGGTCCATCACTTCTATTAGTTTCACTGTGTCTCTGTTTAGATTCTGTTTCCAGGATCTGTCTATTGATAAGAGTTGGGTGTTGAGGTCTTCCACTATTATTCTGTGCTTTGAGCTTTAGTAAAGTTTCTTTTATGAATGTAAGTACCCTTTCATTTGGAGTATAGATGTTCAGAATTGAGAGTTCTTCTTGGTAGATGTTTTTCTTTGATGAGTATGAAGTGTCCTTCCTTGTCTCTTTTGATAACTTTTGGTTGAAAGTCCATTTTATTTGATATTAGAATAGCTACTCCAGATTGTTTTGTGGGACCATTTGCTTGGAAAATTGTTTTCCAACATTTTACTCTGAGGTACTATCTATCTTTGTCACACATGGGGACATAGGAAATTTTCCTGAAAAAAACACCAATGGCTTATGCTCTTAAGATCAAAAATCGATAAATGTAACCTCATAAAATGGCAAAGCTTCTATAAGGAATAGGACACTGTCAATAGGACAAAATGGCAACCCACAGATTGGGAAAAGATCTTTACCAATCCTACATCCGATAGAGGACTAATATCTAATATATACAAAGAACTCAAGAAGTTAGATTCCAAAGAACAACAACAAAAAAAAAAACTTATTGAAAATGGAGAACAGAGCTAAACAGAGAATTCTCAACTGGGAAAACTCAAATGGCAGAGAAGCATATAAAGAAATGGTCAACATCCATAGTCATCAGTGAATTTTAAATCAAAACAACCCTGAGAATCCACCTCACACCAGTCAGAATGGCTAAGATCAAAAATTCAGGTGACAGCAGATGCTGGCAAGGATGTGGAGAAAGAGGAACACTCCTCCATTGTTGGTGGGATTGCAAGCTTGTACAACCACTCTGGAAATCAGTCTGGCGGTTCCTCAGAAAATTGGACAAAGTACTCATGGAGGATCCAACAATACCTCTCCTGGACATATATCCAGAAGATGTTCCAACTGGTAAGAAGGACACATGCTCCACTATGTTCATAGCAGCCTTATTTATAATAGCCAGAAGCTGGAAAGAACCCAGATGTCCCTCAACAGAAGAATGGATACAGAAAATGTGGTACATTTACACAATGGAGTACTACCCAGCTATTAAAAACAATGAATTTATGTAATTGTTAGGCAAATGGATGGATATGAAGGGTATCATCCTGAATGAGGTAACCCAATAACAAAAGAACGCACATGAAATGTAATCACTGATAAGTGGATATTAGCTTAGAAACTTACAATACCCAAGATACAATTTGTAAAACACATGAAACTCAAGAAGAAGGAAGACCAAAGTGTGGATACTTCACCCCTTCTTAGAATTGGGAACAAAATATCCATGGAAGGAGTTACAGAGACAAAGTTTGGAGCTGAGACTAAAGGATGGACCATCCAGAGACTGGCCCACCAGGGGATCCATCCCATAATCAGCCACCAAACGCAGACACAATTGCATACACCAGCAAGATTTTGCTGAAAGGACCCTGATATAGCTGTCTCATGTGAGGCTATGCCAGTGCCTGGCAAACACAGAAGTAGATGCTCACAGTCAGCTATTGGATGGATCACAGGGCCCCCAATATAGGAGCTAGAGAAAGTACCCAAGGAGCTGAAGGGGTCTGCAACCCTATAGGTGGAACAAGAATGCAAACTTACCAGTACCCCCAGAGCTTGTGTCTCTAGCTGCATACATAGCAGAAGATGGCCTAGTCGTCCATCATTGGGAAGAGAGGCACCTTTGTCTTGCAAACTTTATATGCCCCTGTACAGGGGAACACCAGGGCCAAGAAGTGGGAGGGGTGAGTAGGGGAGCAGGGTGGGAGGAGAGTATAGGGGACTTTTGGGATAGCATTTGAAATGTAAATACCTAATAAAAAATTGGGAAAAAAAATTTTAAAAGAGAGAATTACAGGAAAACACAACCAAACTGGTGAAGGAATTGAACAAAACCATCCAGGATCTAAAAATGAAAATAAAAACAATAAAAAAAATCACAAAGGGAGACAACCCTGGAGATAGCAACCTATGAAAGGGATCAGGAGTTATAGATGCAAGCATCACCAACAGAATAGAAGACATAGAAAAAAGAATCTCAGGTGCAGAAGAAACCATAGAAAATATTGACATAACAGTCAAAGAAAATGCAAAATGCAAAAAGCCCCTAACCCAAAACATCCAGGAAATTCAAGACACAATGTGAACACCAAACCTAGGGATAATAGGTATAGAAAAGGATGAAGATGCCCAACTGGAAAGGCCAGTAAATATCTTCAACAGAATTATAGAAGAAAACGTCTCTAACCTAAAAAAAAAGATGCCCATAGGATGGGAAGCATGGCAGCAAGAAGGAAGGCTTGGTGCTGGAGGAGCCAAGAGTTCTACATCTTGATCTAAAGGCAGCCAGGAGGAAACTGTATTCCCTGGCTAGATTTGAGCGCACAAGGAGGGTGTGTGTGTGTGTGTGTGTGTGTGTGTGTGTGTGTGTGTGTATGAGACTTCAAAGCCCCACCTCCACAGTGACACACTTCCTCTAGCAAGGCCACACCTCCTAATAGTGCCACCTTCCATGGGTCAAGCATATTCAAACCACCACAAGAATAGAGAGACTAGCCATAAACTTTACCTGTCTATGTGTATTGGGTATGTACTATTCCACCATCACTGCCAATCATTTTTCTATTTCCTTTTACCTGGGGTTACTTTTAAATTCCTTTGACTTCATGTCAGCTCAACTTCCACAATGCTCCTTTTTAGAGGGGGGGGGGGGGAATCTTGTGCCATAATACTGATCCTATGTCTACCAGGCAGCTAGCTCTGGCTGGGTATTAGGAAAAGATGAAAGATTTGGCAGATTATTTCTACTCCAGAGTTCCAGATAAGCCTACCACCCCTGCGTGATCTCTTATGCTATTAAGAAAATCACTGTCAACAGGACTAGAGTAGAGTATGGAGCATGGTCCTTTAGAATAGAAAAAAAAAAATAGTTCATCGGTCTCTGACTTACACAGAGATGATTTGGTCAGAGCTGAGACTAACATGTGCACATGTCTCTAGATGATATGTATTCTCTAACTGACCAGAGAAGCCATGATTTGGGAGGCTTTGCCAAGGCACAGTGTGCCCTTCCCCCAGCCTTGAGTTGGCTAAACAAATCTCCGAGGACACTGGAGCCAGGCGTCTGGCCTTGCTACATTTAAGTCTTCCTGACAGAGACCAGAGACCTGAGAACTGCCCGTCCACCCTCTGAGCTGCTGAAGAATCGACTTTGCAACTCAATTCAGCTGAAACAGCAACAGAACCCAGACGAAACAAAGGCATGGGTCCTTGGGTTTTCAGTTACATATTGAAAACTACACATTAAAATTTGAGCCTTGATCAGAGAAAAAAAAAAAAAAAAGAATGCCCATGATCATACAAGAAGCCTACAGAACTCCAAATAAATTGTACCAGAAATGAAATTCCTCCCGTCACATAGTAATCAAACACCAAATGCACAAAACAAATAGAATATTAAAAGCAGTAAGGGAAAATGGTCAAGCAACATATAAAGGCAGACCTATCAGAATAATACCAGACTACTCAAAAGAGACTATGAAAGCCAGAAGATCCTGGACAGATGTTATACGATCCTAAGAGAACGCAAATGCCAGCCTAGGCCACTATACCCAGCAAAACTCTCTATTACCATAGATGGAGAAACCAAGGTATTCCATAATGAAAACAAATTTATACAATAACTTTCCACTAATCCAGCCCTTCAAAAAATAATAAATGGAAAACTCAAACATGAAGAGGGATAATACACCCTAGAAATAGCAAGAAAATAATCTTTGTTTAACAAACCAAAGAGAAGATAGACACACGAACATAATTCTGCCTCTAACAACAAAAATAACATGAAGAAACAATCACTTTTCCTTAATATCTCAATATCAATGAACTCAACTCACCAATGAAAAAACATAGACTAACAGACTGGATAGGTAAATAGGACCTAACATTTTGCTGCATACAGAAAACCCACCTCAGGGACAAAGACAGAAACTATCAAAGAGGAAAAGGCTGGAAAACAATTTTCCAAGCAAATGATTAAAAAAAAAACTGGAGTAAACATTCTAATATTGAATAAAATCGACTTTCAGCCTAGAGTTATCAAAAGAGACAAGGAGGGACACTTCATAATCATCAAAGATGAACTATCAATTCTGAACACCTATGCTCCAAATGCAACCCACATTCATAAAAGAAACTTTCCTAAAATGCAAAGAACACATTTTACCTCAAAAAAATAATAGTTAGGGACTTCAACACCCCATTCTCATCAATGGACAGATTCTGAAAACAGAAACTAAACAGTGACACAGTGAAAATAACAGAAGTGATGGACCAAATAGATTTAACAGATATCTATAGAACATTTTTTCCTAAAACAAAAGAATATATCTTCATGTACCTTCTCCAAAATTGACCATATAATTGGTCACAAAACAGGCTTCAACAAATACAAGATGACTGAAATAATCCCATGTATCCTTTTAGATCATCATGAACTAGGCCTGGTCTTCAATAACAACAAAAATAATAGAAAACCTACATACACATGGAAGCTGAAGAAGACTCTACTCAATGATAATTTGGTCAGGGAAGAAATGAAGAAAAAATTAAACACTTTTTAGAATTTAATGAAAATGAAGCCACAACATTCACAAACTTACGGGACACAATGAAAGCAGTCCTAAGAAGAAAACTCATAGCTCTGAGTTCTTGCACGCGTTCAACTGGCCAGGAAGAACAACGCTGCAACAGGATCCTTCTGCACACGTTTATTGGGAGAGCATTGATATTGCATAGGCGAAAGAAGAACCCCGAACAAGGGAAATGATGCTGCTTTTATACCCCTCCATGTGACGTGTCAGCTCCTGATTAGCTGCTCACGCATCACCCCACTACTACGCCCCGGGATGGGCAGTGACTTGGCACGAATTTACTCTTGCACCTGAGCACATTACTTGTTTACCAGTTAGGCACAGTGGAGGCTCGTGATGGCAATTGCTCACGGCTCTCCACATCTCCCCATTTTATTTTATTAAAACGCAAGCCACTCTTTAATGGATGAAGATAGAGGTCGAATCCCTAGTGTGCAGAAATAGGGGCCATGTACAAGATTAGCTCTTAGGCTCACAGGCTTTTACCCAGAGCAACCCTGACCTGCTCCCGTGCCGTTTTTCCTAGGGGAGGGACACTTGGACACTCAACCCTCATGCAAATCGACTTGCCTTCTAGGAGTGCCCAAACTTCTGAGCAACTCCTATGCGGTGCTTAGCCAAACAATCCATAAGAGTCAATGACCTACTCACTCGTCCCTGTGCAATGAGTCTAGCCTCTAGGGGTGCAAGAGCTGAGTATGGCCTAAGGCGAGCTTTAATTATTGAGTCTCTCTCATTTTCCACAGAACCGAGGAGCGCAAGAGCAGAGAACTCAGATGTCAATTAATTCTTAAGCATGGATAGCCAAATTTCAGGGGAGGCCCCTTGTTCAATGGCTGCAAGTGCGTGAGTGATAACGACCTTGTCACGGTTTTGTTTTGTTTTGGGTTCTGAGCTTGCAGACCAACCAGAGCATGGACACAAGCCCACAGCAGATGGCAGCAGCAAACAAAATTACCCCCAGCCGTTCCTTAAAGAAAAAGCAGAGGTAAAATTGCCAACAATGATGGATGCTATTCGAGTTCCATTAAGGCTTAAAATCTGGCGTTAGATGTAAAGAATTGAGGAAACACCCGAATTCGTCAACGGCATAGGTTTCAGGAACACAGAGCTCTTCAGTTTTCACTAGTGGGAGCACCTCCAGCCACAGGAACATCCACGTCCTCACAGCTCCACCTGCCCTGAATTGCTCTGGTCAGCCTCTCCGGGACCTGCAGCTGTTGTCGATGATCCTGAGGAAACACAAACAGACCCTCTCTCCCAAACCAATTGAGAGCGCTCCTCTCTCACCTGATTCAGTGCTTCATTGTCTCTCTGGAGTTCTACAACACTGTCAACACCGGTGGGCAATGATTTCCACACTCTTATGGCAATCTGATTCACCTGCTCAAATACCTGCACTGGATATCCTGTCTGTTGTTGTGCAAATCAACCTTGATCAAGTAGCATATCTCTATCGATGCAAATTCAGCTTGATCACTGAAAATAGGACATCCCAGCAAGGAGAATCTAATCTCTCTCCAAATCCCCGAACAGAAGGTCCGTCTGTATGCGGCTGCCTGCCCCTTTAAGAGCTCCATTTGCAATCGGCCCTCAGCAGGGCTTTTTCAGCTGAACCTGACTCCCAGCCACAGTGCTTTTATCACTTTCTACTGTGCAAATTGAGGCTGCTTTTCAAACAAGTTAAAGGATGGACAGCTAGCAGATAAAGTTTTAACCAATTATATTTTTCAACATAAAACACAAAACAATAATCATACACCAAAAACAGACAATAGACAGAGAATAAAACTTGGGGTCCCAAAGGGACACAAATATCCAAAGCTAAAAATATCTCCATAGGAGCCAGAGCAGGACATCTCCCGTTTTTATTCTGTCCCTAGGAGAGCTCTAAAATAACTTTTTTTTTTTTACTTATTTTTCTACACGTGCCTTCTTTTTCATTTCTCTCTGTTTCTGATATGCTTCCCTGGTGCTCCTGCAAGAGTCATTGCCCTTCCTTAACAGCTAGCTCACATTTCTTGTCCTGGATAAAGCGTCCTTGAGGTACTCACTTATCTACGTGAGGTTCTTAGCCCCAAGGTCGATCCACAAGTTTATCTACACTTGCTTTATGATCTTATGTGTCTGCCGAGCTACCCCCAGCAGATACACTCGTGTCCAGGGTGATGAAAAATTAAGGCAATAGCATAATATCAAGGCTAAGAAAGAAAGAAAGCAACACAACCCCAACGACAATTACTGGACCTACTGCGTAAGAAAGCATACCTCTCAGAGACTCACATTAATTTCCTTTTACTTATGGGTACCCCTGTTCCCCAGTTGACGAGTTCTGAATCTACACAGTTGAATCCTTCTCAACAGTCTGTGTTGCGGGAATACTTCATTACCACCATTCCCCAGCTGAAGAGTTCTGAATCCACACCAGATCCTTCTCAACAGTCTGTTTTACGGGAACCTTTATCAAACACTCCTTCCCCGCGATGCAGTTCTGAATCCTCCCTGTAGCAGGGGGTCTTCACTTGTGCCTGAAGATGTTTCTCGTCCCGGGTTTCGGCACCATTTCTTGGACGCACTCAACTGGCCAGGAAGAACGATGCTGCAACAAGATCCTTCTGCACATGTTTATTGGGAGAGCATTTGTTGCATCGGCGAAAGAAGAACCCCGAACAAGGAAAATGATGCTGCTTATATACCCCTCCATGTGACATGTCAGCTCCTGATTAGCTGCTCACTCATCAGCCCACTACTACGCCCCGGGATGGGCAGTGACTTGGCATGAATTTACTCTTGCACCTGCGCACATTACTTGTTTACCAGTTAGGCACAGCAGAAGCTCATGATGGCAATTGCTCACGGCTCTCCACACTGAGTGCCTTAAAAAAGAAACTGAACACTAGCAGCTTGACAGCACAACTAAAAGCTCTAGAACAAAAAGATGCAAACAGACCCAAGAGGAGTAGAAGGCAGGAAATAATCAAGCTTAGGGCTGAAATCAACCGAGTAGAAACAAAATGAACTAGATAAAGAATCAACCAAACCAGAAACTGGTTCTTTGAGAAAATCAACAAGAAAGACAAACCCTTAGCCAAGATAACCAGAGGGCACAGAGACAGTATCCAAATCAATAAAATCAGAAATGAAAGGGGAGACATAACAACAGAAACTGAGGAAATTTTTTAAAATCATCTGATCCTACTACAAAAGCCTATACTCAACAAAACTTGAAAACCTGGATGAAATGGAAAATTTTGTAGACAGATAGCAGATACCAAAGTTAAATCAGGACCAGATAAATGATATAAACAGTCCCATCACCCCTGAAGAAATAGAAGCAGTCATTAAAAGTATCCCAACCAAAAATAAATGCCCAGGACCACATAGGTTTAGTGAAAAGTTCTATCAGACCTTCAAAGAATACATAATACCAGTATGCTTCAAATTAGTCCACAAAATAGAAACAGAAGGAATACTATGCAATTCATTCTATGAAGCCACAGTTATGCTGATACCTAAACCACACAAAGACCCAACAAAGAAAGAGTACTTCAGGACAATTTCCCTTATGAATATCAATGCAAAAATACTCAATAAAATTCTTGCAAACCAAATCCAAGAACACATCAAAATCATCTTCCATCATGATCAAGTTGGCTTCATCCCAGGGATGCAGGGATGGTTCAATATATGGACATTCATCAATGTAATCCACTATATAAACAAACTCAAAAAAAAAAAAAAAACATGAGCATTTCATTTAGATACAGACAAAATCCAACACCATTCATGATAAAAGCCTTGGAAATATCAGTAACTCAAGACCCAAAATTAAACATAGTAAAAACAATATACAGCAAACCAGTAGCCCACATCAAACTGAGTGGAGAGAAACTTGAAGCAATCCCACTAAAATCAGAGACTAGGCAAGGCTACCAACTGTCTCCCTACTTGTTGAATATAGTACTTGAAGTCCTAGCCAGAGAAATTAGACAACAAAACAAGGTCAAAGTAATACAAATTAGAAAGGAAGAAGTCAAAATATCACTATTTGCAGATGATATGATAGTATACTTAAGTGATACCAAAATTTCACAAGAGAACTCATAAACCTGATAAACAACTTCAGCAAAGTGGCTGGATATAAAATTGACTCAAATCAGTGGCCTTCCTCTACTTAAAGGATAAACAGGCTGAGAAAGAAATTAGGGAAACAACACCTTTCACAATAGTCATAAATAATATAAAATACCTTGATGTGACTCTAACTAAGCATGTGAAAGATCTATATGACAAGAACTTCAAGCCACTGAAGAAAGAAATTGAAGAAGATCTCAAAAGATGAAAAATCTCCCTTGCTCATGGATTGGTAGGATTTATATAGTAAAAATAGCCATCTTGCCAAAAGCAATCTACAGATTCAATAAAATCCCCATCAAAATCCCAACTCAATTCTTCATAGATTTAGAAAGAGCAATTTCCAAATTCATCTGGAATAACAAAAAACCCAGGATAGCAAAAACTATTTTCAACAATAAAAGAAGTTCTGCAGGAAATTACCATCCCTGCCCTCAAGCTGTACTATAGAGCAATTGTGATAAAAACTGCATGGTATTGGTACAGTGACAGGCAGGTAGATCAATGGAATAGAATTGAAGACCCAGAAATAAACCCACACACTTCTGGTCACTTAATCTTTGTCAAAGGAACTAAAACCATCCAGTGGGAAAAAGACAGCATTTTCAATAAATGGTGCTAGTTCAACTGTTGGTTAGCATGCAGAAAAAAATGCAAATCGATCCATTCTTATCTCCTTGTACATAGGTCAAGTCCGTGTGAAACAATGAACTTCACAAAAAAAAAAAAAAGAAAGAAAGAAAAGAAAAAAAAAAAACAGATACACTGAAAGTAATAGAAAAGAAGATGGGGAAGAGCCCAGCACATGGGTATGGGGGAAATTTTCCTAAACAAAGCACCAATAGCTTATGCTCTAAGATCAAGAATTGACAAATGGGACCTCATAAAATTTCAATGCTTCTGAAAGGGTAAGAAACTGTTAATAGAACAAAATGTCAACCAAAAGATTGGGAAAAGATCTTTACCAGTCCTACATCTGATAGAGGGCTAATATCCAATGTATGCAAAGAACTCAAGAAGTTAGACTCCAGAGAACCAAATAACACTATTAAAAAATGGGAAAAGATCTAAACAGAGAATTCTCAACTGAGGAATGCCGAATGGCTAAGAAGCACCTAAAGAAATGTTCAACATCCTCAGTCATCAGGGAAATGCAAATCAAAACAACACTGAGATTCCACCTCACATGAGTCAAAATGGCTAAGATCAAAAACTCAGGTGACAGCAGATGCTGGCAAGGATGTGGAGAAAGAGAAACATTCTTCCATTGCTGGTGGGATTGCAAGCTGGTACAACCACTCTGGAAATCAGTTTGGCAGTTTCTCAGAAAATTGGACATATTACTACCTGAGAACCCACTAGTACCACTGCTGAGCATACACCCAGAAGATGTTCCAACATGTAATAAGGCCACATCCTCAACTATGTTCATATCAGCCTTATTTATAATATCCAGAAGCTAGAAAGAACCTAGTTGTTCTTCAACAGAGGAATGAATACAGAAAATGTGGTACATTTACACAATGGAGTACTACTCAGCTATTAAAAACGATGAATTCATGAAGTTCTTAGGCAAATGGATTGAACTAGAAAATATCCTTAGTCAGGTAACCCAATCATCAAAGAACATGCCTGGTATGCACTAACTGATAAGTGGATATTAGCCCACAATTCCATAATACCCAATATACAATTCACAGACCACATGAAGCTCAAGAAGAAAGACCACAGTGTGCATACTTTGGTCCCTCTTAGAAGGTTATCAAAATACCCATGGGAGGAGATACAGAGACAAAGTTTGGAGCAGAAACTGAAAGAAAGGCCATCTAGTGACTGTCCCACCTAGTGATCCATTCCATATACAGTTACCAAACCCAGACACTATTGTGGATGCTAACAAGTGCTTGCTAACAGGAGCCTGATATAGCTGTTTCCTAAGAGGCTCTGCCAGTGCCTGACAAAAACAGAAGTGGATGCTAATTAATTAATTGTACTGAGCACAGAGTCCCCAATGGAGGAGCTAGAGAATGGATCCAAGTAGCTAAAGGTGTTTGCAACCCCATAGGAGGAACAACAATATGAACCAACCAGTACCCCCAGAGCTACCAGGATCTAAACCATCAACCAAAGAGTACACAAGGAGAGACTCATGGCTCCAGCTGCTTACGTAGCAGAGGATGGCCTTGTGGGACATCAATGAGAGGAGAGACCTTTGGTCTTGTGAAGGCTCAATGCCCTAGTGTAGGGGAATCCCAGGACAGGGGAGGAGGAGTGGTTGGGTTAGTCAGCAGGAGTAGAGGGAATGGAATAGGAGGGTTTTTGGAGGGGAAATAGGAAAAGGGGATAAAATTTGAAATGTAAAAAAGAAAATACCTAATAAAAAATAAAAATAAAATAAAATAAAATCCCAAGTGTTCAATTTTGTCAAATGTAGACTCAGGAGTCAGACACTGTAGAGAAAGCCTCCTAGCCAGGAGAGGCAGAGAAAATATCCAGCTAACCTTCCTCCTCTATTGAAATTTTATAAAAAAAAAAAAAAAATTCATTCTCCTTTACACTGTCTCCTTTATATTTTATAAACCGTTCCAAACTCAATGCCCCTCCTTTCTACTTCCTGTATATGTCTCTATCCTCCTGGCCTCCTCTCACTCTCTATGGATTGTTTTCTATTTTCCCTCCCTGTCAATTGGTTTCTTGGTCTGCTTCTTGACCTGTGGTTGACTTTACTCTATCTTATTCACAATAAACAGGAAACTCTTAGATTAAAGGTGTGTGCTAGGGCTGAGCCACAACAAAGCAAGAAACAGGTTTTTTCCAGTATACAATCTCAGGGTTGACAGTGTGATCAAATATCCTGCAACATTCCCCCCTTCTTATCTAAATAAAAGCCTCTTTCTCTAACACCAATAAGCCATATACTATCTGATAAGAATTGTATTTACAATATCTAGTCCAAATGTATTTGGAAACCTTGGAGAAAGTATTCTACTATCTACCCTTTCTTGACGATCCCAAAGTTCTGTACCTACTATCATAACTTGCATTTATCAACTGAAAAACTTTTTTAGATCTTAAAACATCTTCTTGAAGCCTAAAAATCTTAAGCTTAATTGATAGCTTATCTAGTCTTCAACCCCATCAGAAACCTGAGGATAAATATTAGCTGAGTAAACAGGAAGTACAGAGCAAGCAGCTCCCAAAACTGTAGAAATAACAGAGACTATTGGGTGACCTAGACAGTCACCCAAAATTTCTCTGCAATATTAGAGCATCTATCACTTCCACCTACTGGAATATCTGATAGATGTTTCTGTAAAGCAGGAATTATGAAAGACTTGCCCACCTTGTCCTGGCTGTGTTTCGTAGTTGACTTTCTTTATGTTCTGTTTGTTCGCAGCTTAGACAGTATGCTGTCAGCAGTTAGTACAAGGGCAGTTTTTTGCCCCATGGCTAGCTTTGCCATATTAGAAGCAAACTCCATATGAAAGTTCTTTAATTTCCATCATTTTCTTTGCAGTAGTACGGGGGTGCTGCCAGGAGCTGACATATCTCATTGTCAAAGCAAATGCCTTAAGTTAATAAAACATTTAAATGTCATATTCTGTAGCTACTTGTATTATGAATGCTAATTATGTTTCTCCTACCCCCCCCCCCCAACAAAATAAAACTGTATGAGAATGTCTGCACGTAGCTTCTGGGAACCTGCCCCCAGTTGGTTATGACTGGTAAATAAAGATGCCAACAACCAATAGCTAGGTATTGCAAACAGAGGGACTTTAGGATTCCCAGGCTTGGGACAGGGATGAAAGGAGATGAGTCAGTCCAGGAGAGAGTTATGGAGAGACATCATGCCTGAGAAGAGTTCAGGACAGAGAGGCATGGCCATCATGTGAAGGAGCCGGGAGAGTGTGACCCAGAACACAGCTCACAGCAGCAAAAAGAAAACTTAGAATTAGTAAGTAAAAACTTGGGATTCACCACATACAGCTTAGGTAGTACACCAGTTATTGAACTGTTTAAGGCATATTAAAACATAAAGGCTGTGAATAAAGCTGAGAATTATTAATTAAAAATCATTGCTACAATGCTCTTTGGATGTCTGAGGTTTTTGAAGACCACCTATTTCAGCATATTTGAATAGGCAAATATTGTTTGTTTGTAGCTACTTACTGTCTGATTAGCTTTTAAAAAATCTACAGGAGGCTAAATAAAGTTTATTTACGATTAGCACCAAACAAGAACACACATTTACTATCCCAAGCAGTTTATAATAGCAGTTTTCAAAAGGACAAACTTCACATTGCATTTTTAAATGCATTGCAATAACTTAAACAAGAGCTGAAATGTATGTACTGTATGTTGTAACAAAATACAACCTTAATTTTGTATCAATACACAAATATATATATACCAATATAACCAAACACAACCTCAATTCTCTATCACTATACAAAAATGCCTACCAATGTAAGATTTTTTGCTAATAGTAACTCTATAGCTTAAGAGTAGGTTCAAGTAGTATTATGTCCAATTTTCTGAGTAACTGCCAAACTGATTTCCAGAGTGGTTATACCAGCTTGCAATACCACCAGCAATGGAGGAGTGTTCCTCTTTCTCCACATCCTTGCCAGCATCTGCTGTCACCTGAGTTTTTGATTTTAGCCATTCTGAATGGTGTGAAGTGGAATGTCAGAGTTGTTTTGATTTTCATTTACCTGATGAGTGAGGGTGTTGAACATTTCTTTAGGTGCTTCTGAGCCATTCAGTATTCCTCTGTTGAGAATTCTTTGTTTACCTCTGTGCCCCATTTTTTAATAGGGTTATTTTGTTCTTTGGAGTCAGACTCAAAAAAAAAATTAGCTTGAGTTCTTTGTATATATTGGATATTAGCCCTCTGTCGGATGTAGGGTTGGATATTGGTAAAGATCTTTTCCCAATCTGTTGGTTGCTTTTCTGTCCTATTGGCAGTGTCCTTTGCCTTACAGAAACTTTGCAAGTTTATGAGGTTCCACTTGTCCATTCTTGATCTTAGAGCATAGGCTTGTGCTCAAAAAATTTTCCCCTGTGCCCATGTGCTTGAGACTCTTCCCCATTTTCTCCTCATTAATTTCATTCAGTGTATCTGGTTTAAGCAGTAACAAGGAGGGACTCATGGCTCCATTTGCATATGTAGCAGAGGATGGCCTAGTTGGTCATCAATGGGAGAAGAGGCCCTTGATCCTGTGAAGGTTCTAAGCCCCAGTGTAGGGAAATGCCACAGCCAGGAAGCTGGTGTGGGTGGGTTGGTGAGCAGGGGGAGGTAGGGAGGGGATAGGGGGTTTTCAGAGGGGAAACCTGGAAAGGGCACAACATTTGGAATGTAAATAAAGTAATATTTAATAAAAAAATTTAAACGAGTAGATTCAATAATCTATACTTTATCCCTTATTCCTATATTATTCTTTTTTAAGATTTATTTATATATTTTATATATGAGTACACTGTAGCTGTATAGATGGTTGTAAACCTTCATGTGTGTACTGGCTAGTTTTGTGTCAACTTGACACAGCTGGACTTATCACAGAGAAAGGAGCTTCAGTTGAGGAAATGCCTCCATGAGATCCAAATGTAAGGCATTTTCTCAATTAGTGATCAAGGGGGAAAGGCCCCTTGTGGGTGGGACCATCTCTGGGCTGGTAGTCTTGGGTTTTATAAGAGAGCAGGCTGAGCAAGCCAGGGGAAGCAAGCCAGTAAGGAACATCCCTCCATGGCCTCTGCATCAACTCCTGCTTTCTGACCTGCTTGAGTTCCAGTCCTGACTTCCTTGGTGATGAGCAGCAATATGGAAGTGTAAGCTGAATAAACCCTTTCCTCTCCAACTTGCTTCTTGGTCATGATGTTTGTGCAGGAATAGAAACCCTGACTAAGACAATGTGGTTGTTGGGAATTGAATTTTAGGACATCTGCTCCCTCCAGTCAACCCCACTTGCTCTGGTCAGCCACATTCGCTCCAGTTGGCCGCTCTTGCTACGGCCCAAAGATTTATTTATTATTATACATAAGTACACTATAGCTGACTTCAGATGCACCAGAAGAGGGCGTCAGATCTTATTATGGGTGGTTGTGAGTCACCATGTGGTTGCTGGGATTTGAACTCAGGACCTTTGGAAAAGCAGTCAGTGCTCTTACCCACTGAGCCATCTCGCCAGCCGCCCCCCCCCATATTATTCTTATATTATTCCTATATTCACCTTTTTGTCTAAATATAAAGGAAATATTTTTTACTCTAACACAGTAAAATTATTTATAATAATGAAGCTATATTTGCCAAGATTTTCACAATGTCCAGCTTAGTTGTATTTGGTTGTCTTAGGATTAAGTATTTTTGAGTTTAAAGTTCTGTAAAATTTTGGTTTCAGTTTTATATGAACTCAGCGATTTGAACGTTCTGAGCAGCTTATGGTCCAAAGTTGATCTTTGGAATGTGTTTTTCAACTTAGAGGCATTCCTAGCTAGGTAGAATATAGCAGCCAATCTAGAGGTGTTCACTGTACAAAACTTGGCAGCAGAAGAGGCATGGGATAGCTTTTCCCAGTGGTAGCATTATTACAATCCAGGTAGATTTGTCATTGCAGGACCCCAGCATCTTCTTGGAGACCTCAAATGTTACATCTGGCCAATTTACTCTTTTTCTTGGGGCATATTCTCTTGATGATCTGTCCTTTTTTCTCCAAATGTGTCACTTGTCCAGTAGTCTCTGGATTCCTTAGTTGGATGCTTTTATTCTCCTGGAAATAAAAAAGCAAAATCCTGCCCCAACCCCAAGTCTTGGGGATGTGGGGGTTGTTCTTTTTTTGGCAGGTTATATCTTTCCTAGGGCAAATGTTTTTGGGAAACAGAAAAAAGTATTACCTCTCAATTAAAATTTGAAAATGATTCTTTTGAAATTTTGAAAGCACATATACCTTAGTGAATAAATGTACCTACACCCCCCTTTGTCTTCATATATTAATTCAAACTTTAAGTGTATTCATTTTTAGATCACAAAAATATTCACTTTGAATTTCAGCCTGCCTTTTGCAAGTGGCTTTTAAATTTAAATCACTGTAATTCTTTTTTTTTTATTGGATATATTATTTACTTACATTTCAAATGTTATCCCCTTTCCTGGTTTCCTCTCTGAAAACCCCCTATCTCATCCTCTCTTACACTACTTCTATGAGGGTGTTCCCCACCACCCACCCACTCCCCACTCCCCACTCCGTAGCATTCCTCTACACTGGAGCATCAAGTCTTCACAGGATCAAAAGCCTCCTGTGCCTGCCTCTGCCTTCCGTGTGCTGGGATTAAAGTGTGAACTATCACCACCTAGATATAAATTCTTTAAATATGGCATGTGATTTTTAGTTCCAATTAGGAACTGTATCTGAGTTTTTTTCCTGGGTGGTGGGATTAAAGGTGGACACCACCACCACCCCTTTTCACTGTAGCTCTAGAATTTATAGAACAACCAACTTATAAAGATCTACCTATCTCTGCTAGGATTAAAGACATGAGCTACCACCACCCTGCTCAAAAATTGTTTCTTAACTCCAAATCATTCCAACTCTTAGAGATTTAGAAAACAAGTTTGAACTGTAGTTACCTTTTGAATTTAGTTAAAACATTTTAAATCTCTTAACTGTGTTTTTAATACTGAACAACAAAAATATCCTTTTTATTTAATAATAAAACTCAAAATCTAATGTCCAAGATGGTATGGGCCACATGGCAACCTTCAGTCTAGCATTCTGAAATGTAATTAAGACACATAGTTTTAAAAGAGCATACACAAGATGGTCTGAGGTCCCCTGCACTTATGTAGCAGAGGGCTGCCTTGTCTTGCCTCAGTGGGAGAGGATTTGCCTAATCCTGTAAATACTAAATGCCCCAGGGTGGAGGGATACCTAAGTGGAGGTTAACCTCACAGAGACAAAGGGGTGGGGGATGAGGGAAGAAATCTGCAAGAGGGGATCAGGAAGAGGGAGCAACATTTGAGATGTAAATAAGTAAAATAATTATTTTTTTAAAAAACTCCTACCTACCAGATGCATATCCAAAGAAAATGGATATGTGAACTCATGTTTAAGTCAGCATTATTCACAATTGCCAAGCCTTGAAAGCCATTTGCATCCATCCAATAATGAGTAAACAAATAAATGTGGTATATATACACAGTGAAATTCTATTTGGCCATAAAAATGACATTTTCATATGCAACAATACAGATGCAATTCAAGATCCAGATACAGAAAGATGAATTTAATATGTGGCATCTCGGATAGTTAAGCTGATAGAAAATTGTAGTAGAATGGTGCTTACAAGAGATTGGAGAGACCTTCTCAAGGAGTCCTACTCCCTGATGAATAAGCATTCAGATGCATGGGCTGGGGGCAGGGCATTCTTATTCAAACCACCACAGAGCTCCTGCACAGGATTCCACCCCTTTCCCACTTGCCTTAGTTAGGGCTTCTATTGTTAGAATAAAACACTGTGACCTAAAGCAAGTTGAGTAGAAAAGGGTTCATTTGGCTCACACTTTCACATAGTTCTTCATCATTGAAGAAAGTCAAGAGAGGAATTCAAGAAGAACAAGAACCGAGAAGCATGAGATAATGCAGAAGCTAAGGAGGGGTTCTGCTTACTGGTTTGCTTTTCTTGAATTGCTCAGGTTGCTTTCTTACAGAACCCAGAAGCACCAGGCCAGGAATAGAACCACTTACAATGGGCTATGCCTTCACTTAGCAGTAACTCATTAATAAAATGCCTTACAGACAGATCTTGAAGAAATATTTCCTCAATTGTGCTTCCCACCTTTCAGAAAATTCTAGGCTGTGTTTTCACATGTTGACATGACTAACCAGCATACCCCTCCAATCAAATAGAAAGCAATATTATAAAACACTGGTATTTCACTAAGATTTGGGGGCTTAGTTGTTGTTCCACCAAAAACTAGCCTGCTCTTACAATACAGTAAAATACTAATAACATTTTTTTCAAATATGAAAAAATAAAGGGTTGAAAATGGATCCCTGTTGTACAAATAATAGGTAGATAACTTGGATATTCACTTTCATATCATTCCTGCTTATTTTCTTCTTTCTTTTCTCTACCTACACACTGCTGTGGCATAATTATGGTGATATGTCCTCCTCTCTTGACACAGGTAGCTTCTTCACTCAAAGTAGTTTTGTTCACAGAGAACCTCTTCTTTCATTTACCTACTATTATACACACCCAGCACTCCAGGCTTTCTGTCTCACGGGACGCCTTTCCAATACCTAAAATGAGTTCTTCTTTCCTCCAGTATACTCACTTTGTCTCTTAGGGTTTTCTTCTGGTATAGGATGTATATGTGTGGTCTCTCTCCATTAAGGCCAAAACCTTCTCAAGTACAAAGACAAGACCATGTTTACTTCTCTTTATAAAATGTACACTGTATATTTTGAAATGCATTTCAAAAGCAAGGAATTAAAGAGATATACAGGTAGTATTGGATTTTACATTGCTAGGGATGTAAGTCACTCAATAATTTTGTGGAATGAATTAATGAGGCATTCAACTATTTGATTTATCATTAGTTTGAACATGAACTTGCAGAAAAAGTCAATGAACATCATGTGGAATGATATAGAAGAAAAGCATATGCAAAGTATCTTTCAACATCACTCCACTTTGATCTTCTTTTTAAAAGAAGGAAAGTGGTTATGATCTTTAAAGCATTTTCAAATTCTCTGATCTTCTCTAATGAGCTATTTGAATATATAAAGCCAGAATGATAGGTTTGAAACATTAGCTAGAGTTGATCTTGGGGAATTTAGAACACTAGAACAGATTATTAACAACTACTTGTTCACTTGAAGCAATCCCACTGAAATCAGGGACTAGACAAAGCTGCCCAGTTTCTCCCTACCTATTCAATATAGTACTTGAAGTTCTAGCCAGAGCAATTAGACAACAAAAAGAGATCAAGGGGATACAAATTGGAAAGGAAAAAGTCAACATATCACTATTTTTAGATGATATGATAGTATATATAAGTGACCCTAATAATTCCATCAAAGAACTCCTAAACTTGATAAACAGTTTCAGTGCAGTAGCTGGATATAAAATTAACTCAAACAAATCAGTGGCCTTTCTCTACACAAAGGATAAACAGGCTGAGAAAGAAATTAGGGAAACAACACCCTTCACAATAGTTAGAAGTAGTATAAGGCACTGTGGTGTAACCCTAACTAAGGAAGTGAAAGATCTTTATGATAAGAATTTCAAGTCTCTGAAGAAAGAAATTGAAGAAGACCTCAGATGATGGAAAGATCTCCCATGCTCATGGATTAGTAGGATTAATATAGTAAAAATAGCTATCTTGCCAAAAGCAATCTATAGATTCAATGCAAGCCCCATCAAAATTCCAACTCAATTCTTCACAGAGTTAGAAAGGTCAATTTGCAAATTCATCTGGAATGACAAAAAAACCTAGGATAGCAAAAACTCTTCTCAACAATAAAAGAACCTCTGGTGGAATCACCATGCCTGTTCTCAAGCTCTACTATAGAGCAATTGTGATTAAAAAAAATGCATGGTACTAGTACAGAGAGAGATAAGTAGATCAATGAAATAGAACTGAAGATCCAGAAATGAATGCACACACCTATGGTGACTTGATCTTTGACAAAGGAGCTAAAACCATCCAGTGGAAAATAGACAGCATTTTCAACAAATGGTGCTGGCTCAACTGGCAGTTATAATGTAGAAGAATGCGAATTGATCCATTCTTATCTCCTTCTACAAAGCTCAAGACTAAGAGGATCAAAGAACCCCACATAAAACCAGAGGCACTGAAACTTATAGAGGAAAAAGTAGGTGAAAGCCTCCAAACTATGGGCACAGGAGAAAAATTCCTGAACAGAACAGCAATGGCTTATGCTGTAAGATCAAGAATCAACAAATGGGACCTCATGAAACTGCAAAGCTTCTGTAAGACAAAGTACACTGTCAATAAGACAAAAAGGCCACCAACAGATTGGGAAAGGATCTTTACCAATCCTAAATCAGATAGGGGACTAACATCCAATATATATAAAGAGCTCAAGAAGGTGGACTCCAGAAAATCAAATAACCCCATTAAAAATGGGGCACAGAGTCAAACAAAGAATTCTCAACTGAGAAATATCGAATGGCTGAGAAGCACCTGAAAAAATGTTAAATATCCTTAATCATCAGAGAAATGCAAATCAAAAAACCCTGAGATTCCACCTCACACCATTCAGAATGGTTGAGATAAAATATTCATGTGACAGCAGATGCTGGAGAGGATGTGGAGAAAGAGGAACACTCCTCCATTGTTGGTGGGATTGCAAGCTTGTACAACCACTCTGGAAATCAGTCTGGAGGTTCCTCAGAAAATTGGACAAAGTACTACTGGAGAATCCAGCAATACCTCTCCTGGGCATACACCCAGAAGATGTTCCAACATGTAATAGGGCCACATCCTCAACTATATTCATAGTAGCCTTATTTATAATATTCAGAAGCTGGAAAGAACCCAGATGTCCCTCAACAGAGGAATGGATACGGAAAATGTGGTACATTTACACAATGGAGTACTACTCAGCTGTTAAAAACAATGAGTTTATGAAATTCCTAGGCAAATGGATGAATCTGGAGGGTATCATCCTAAGTGAGGTAACCCAATCACAAAAGAACTGACGTGATATGTACTCACTGATAAGTGGATATTAACACAGAAACTTAGAATACCCAAGATACAATTTGCAAAACACATGAAACTCAAGAAGAACAAAGACCAAAGTATGGATACTTTGTTCCTCCTTAGAATGGGGAAAAAAATACCCATGGAAGGAGTTACAGAGACAAAGTTTGGAGGTTTTTTTTGTTTTGTTTTGTTTGTTTTTTCTTGCTAGCTTTATTTTTTTTAATATTTTTTTATTATAACGTATTTTCCTCAATTACATTTAGAATGCTATCCCAAAAGTCCCCCATACCCTCTCCCCCCCCTTCCCTACCCACCCATTCCCATTTTTTGGCCCTGGCATTCCCCTGTACTGGGGCATATAAAGTTTGCATGTCCAATGGGCCTCTCTTTCCAGTGATGGCCGACTAGGCCATCTTTTGATACATATGCAGCTAGAGTCAAGAGCTCCGGGGTACTGGTTAGTTCATAATGTTGTTGCACCTACAGGGTTGCAGATCTCTTTAGCTCCTTGGATACTTTCTCTAGCTCCTCCATTGGGGGCCCTGTGCTCCATCCAATAGCTGACTGTGATCATCTACTTATGTGTTTGCTAGGCCCCGGCCTAGTCTCACAAGAGACAGCTATATCAGGGTCCTTTCAGCAAAATCTTGCTAGTATATGCAATGGTGTCATCCTTTGGAGGCTAATTATGGAATGGATCTCTGGATATGGCAATCTCTAGATGGTCCATCCTTTTGTCTCAGCTCCAAACTTTGTCTCTGTAACTCCTTCCATGGGTGATCGTTTCCAATTCTAAAAAGGGGCAAAGTGTCCACACTTTGGTCTTTGTTCTTCTTCAGTTTCATGTGTTTTGCAAATTGTATCTTATATCTCGGGTATACTAAGTTTCTGGGCTAAGATGAGACTGCCGCACCTGAGGATCCATCCCATAATGAGCCACCAAACGCAGACATTATTGCATATGCCAGCAAGATTTTGCTGACAGGACCCGGATATAGCTGTCTCATGTGAGGCTATGCCAATGCCTGGCAAATACAGAAGTATAGGCTCACATATATTGGATAGAACACAGGGCCCCCAGTGGAGGAGCTAGAGAAAGTACCCAAGGAGCTGAAGGTTTCTGCAGTCCTATAGGAAGAACAATATTAACCAACCAGTACCCCAGACCTTGTGTCTCTAGCTGCATATGTAGTAGAAGATGGCCTGGTCAACCATCATTTCGAGGAGAGGCCCTTGTTTTTGCAAAGATTATATGCCCCAGTGCAGGAGAAAGCCAGGACCAGGAAGCAGGAGTGGGTGGGTTGGGGATCTTGGCAAGGAGGAGGGTATAGGGGACTTTCAGGATAGCATTTGAAATGTAAATGAAGAAAATATCTAATAAAAGATTGTTTAAAAACAACTACTTGTTCTTATTTTACTTTTGCTACAACTAACCAATTTATTTCAGCAAGTTTTGCCTACTCAAAAAAGAAGTACACATATTATAGTATGACTTTAATAATGAATTGTTTCTAAATAAACATTAGCTACCATTAAAATTACAGTACTTTTATGAAGGGCTGTTTCCCTTCCATTTGGCACTAGTGACAAAGATTTAAGATACCCTTCTATACTACATAATTAAACAATAAGCAATTTTGTTTGCAAAGCTTCTTTAAGGCAAAGGACACTGTCAATAGGACAAAACAGCAATCCACAGACTGGAAAATATTTTTATCAATCCTATACCTGATAGGGGTTTAATATCCAATATATACAAAGAACTCAAGAAGTTAGACTCCAGAGAACCAAATAACACTATTAAAAAATGGGAAAATATCTAAACAGAGAATTCTCAACTGAGAAAACTCAAATGGCTGAAAAGCACCTAAAAAAATGTTCAACATTCTTAGTCATCAGTGAAATGCAAATCAAAACAACCCTGAGATTCCACCTCACACCAGTCAGAATGGCTAAGATCAGAAACTCAGGTGACAGCAGATGCTACGAAGGATGTGGAAAAAGAGGAACACTCCTCCATTGCTGGTGAAATTGCAAGCTGGTACAACCACTCTGGCAGTTCCTCAAACAACCTGAGAACCCAGCTATACCACTCCTGAGCATATACCCAGATGATGCTCCAGCATGTAATAAGGGCACATGCTCCACTATATTCATAGCAGCCATATTTATAATAGGCAGAAACTGAGAACAATCCACATATCCCTCAACAAAAGAATGGATACAGAAAATATGGTATATTTACACAATGGAATACTACTCAGCTATTAAAAACAATGACTTCATCAAATTCATAGGCAAATGGATGGAATTTGAAAATATCATCCTGAGTGAGGTAACTCAGTCACAAAAGAACATGCATGGCATGTAATCATTGATAAGTGAATATTCAAAAGCTCAGAATATACAAGATTCAATTCACAGACCATATGAAGCTCAAGAAGGAAGACTAAAGTGTGGATACTTCAGTCCTTCTTAGAAGGGGGAACAAAATACTCACAGGAGGAAATATGGAATCAAAGTGTGGAGCAGAGACTGAAGGAAAGGCCATCCAGAGACTGCACCTGGGGATGCATCCCATACACAGCCACCAAACCTGGATGGTATTGTAGATGCCCTGCTTGCTGACAGCAGCCTGTTACTACTCTCTCCTGAAAGACTCTGCCAAAACCTGACAAATACAGAAACGGATGCTCGAAGGCAACCGTTGGACTGTGCGCAGGTCTGCATGGAGGAGTTGGAGAGAGACCGAAGGAACTGAGGGAAGTTTGCAGCCCCATGGAGGGATCAACAATGTCAATTGGCTAGAGCGCCACCCCGTACTCTAGGGGACTGGACCACCAACCAAAGAGTACACATGGAGGGACCCATGACTCTGGATGCATGTGTGGCATAGGACAGACTTGTTGGACATCAGTGGGAATAGGGGCCCTTGGGCCTGAGAGAGTTTGCTGCCTCCATGTAGGGGAATGCCAAGGAGAAAATACGGGAGTGGGTGGGTGGGGGAGCACCCTCATAGAGGCAGGATGGGGTGGGGGGATGCAATAGGGGTGTTCCGAAGGGGAGACCTGGAAAGGGGAAGACATTTGAAATGTAAATAAAATATCCTTCAATAAAAACATATAAGCAATTTTATAATTATCCACTTCCACAACTGGATAAATTCCAAGTTCCATAATTATTTTATTCTATAGATAACTTGTACAAAAAAAGTAAGACCAAAATGTAAAGAGCTTTTTCTCTTCAGCACAATTCAGTTTTGTCATTACTCATCATTTGCTTAATAACTCTTATTTAAAACAAAAATATTTTCCTATTTGTATCTTTTCTTATTTCTCTTCTCAAATAAGAATTCTTAGATTTAGTTATAGGGCACCAGAGTTTCTGTTTAAGTATTACTAAAACCCAGCATTAGGCATGAGGCATAAAATGATATGTTATACTGAAAAATCTGCCCTTTCAGCAACAGAAGCAAGATGAACGGCTGTGGAAAAGCTGAAGAAAGTCTCTACAATAGTCTGATAGAAACAAAATCACATGCAAGGCAAATCTTGGTTTCCAGTAGGCTCATTAGCACTTTATGTAAGACCCCACTGTCCATTCTGGTAACAATGGTGTTGAGTACAAATGGTTCCTCTTTCTTATAGTTTTTCACAGGTCTTATAAAAATACAGGTAAATGTCCAGCTAGCTCAAGGTCCAGCCTCATTTCTCTGTGATATTGTGAGGAAAGACAACCCTGCAGGTAACTCCATAGAAAGAACCCATTTTGTACATCCAACACACTCTGGGATGAAAAAGAATAATACTTTTTACACCATCTTTCAGAATTTCCAGGTCATTGAATGGTTTTAAAAATTCCCAGTCATGGCCAAGTACTTTCATTAAATATCCATCATGTACCTGAGGCAATCCACTAAGTACTAACACAAACACTTTCTAGAGTTTGGGGTGGGACCCTTGGCACCCTGGATCACTTTCCTATAAAGAAATGTTCTCTCTAAACTCGGACCACTTCACCACAGTACAATGAACTAATGTCCTTACCATTCCAGAAAGCTGGATGGGTTTTCCATAAATGTAAAAACCAAGAAGAGGGTGACAGTTGTGAACTTGCATTCAGAACTCACCCCTACTGCTGAAGAATAGCTTTTCCAGAAGAAAACTGAAATAGAACATGCTGACAAATGAGTCCATCATCCCTGAAGACTCACCAGCCTGTACGCTCAGACCAAGGAGGCAGGGTCACAAGCAAAAGGGTCCATGCAAAGCAGTATAACTGCCTTTTTCTATATTTTGAAATGTAAATATTGTATCAAACTATCTGATCATTGTATACTATGAATATTTAGTATACACTTCAATTACAAAATAACTTGGAAAAACAGGAAGAGGGTACACATTTATTCTTCACTTGTTGTGCCAGCATATTTAGGTGTGCTTTTTAAAATTATCATTTTGGTACATATAATAAGCCTCTGATTTTTTTAAAGTTGAGAAAACTGGGGTTCTAATAAATTGAGTGATTTTCTCAAACTTATCAGTATGGAAGTATTAGGACAACATCCTTCATTGTGCACAGTTTACACTATGATATGTTATCTTTGCAATTTGTTTTTTTAATTAGGTATTTTCTTCAATTACATTTCCAATGCTATCCCAAAGGTCCCCCCATACCCTTCTCCCCCACTCCCACTTCTTGGCCCTGGCATTCCCCTGTACTGAGGCATATAAAGTTTGCCAGACCAATGGGCCTTTCTTTGCAATGATGGCCAACTAGGCCATCGTCCAATTCATATGCAGTTAGAGACACGAGCTCTGCGGGGGAGGGGGGGACTGTTTAGTTCATGTTTTGTTCCACCTATAGGGTTGCAGACCCCTTTAGATCCTTGGGTACTTTCTCTAGCTCTTCCATTGGGGACCCTGTAAAGAGCTGACTGTGAGCATCCACTTCTGTGTTTGCCGGGCACCGGCATAGCCTCACAAGAGACAGCTATATCAGGGTCCTTTCAGCAAAATCCTGCTAGTGTATGCAATGGTGTCAGCTTTTGGAGGCTGATTATGGGATGAATCCCCGGGTATGGCAGTCTCTAGTTGGTCCAACTTTTCGTCTCAGCTCCAAACTTTGTCTTTGTAACTCCTTCCATGGGTGTTTTGTTCCCAATTCTAATAAGAGGCAAAGTGTCCACACTTTGGTCTTCGTTCTTCTTGAGTTTCTTGTGTCTTGCAGATTGTACCTTGTATCTTGGGTATTCTAAGTTTCTGGGCTAATATCCACTTATCAGTGAGTACATATCGTGTGAGTTCTTTTGTGATTGGGTTATCACACTCAGGATGATGGCCTCCATGTCCATCCATTTGCCTAGGAAAACCATAAATTCATTCTTTTTAATAGCTGAGCAGTACTCCATTGGGTAAATGTACCACATTATCTGTATCCATTCCTCTGTTGAGGAACATCTGGGTTCTTTCCAGCTTCTGGCTATTATAAATGAGGCTGCTATGAACATAGTGGAGCATGTGTCCTTCTTACCAGTTGGAACATCTTCTGGATATATGCCCAGGAGAGGTATTGCTGCATCCTCCTGTAGTACCATGTCCAATTTTGTGAGGAACCTCAAGACTGATTTCGAGAGTGGTTGTACAAGCTTGCAATCCCACCAACAATGGAGGAGTGTTCCTCTTTCTCCACATCCTCGCCAGCATCTGCTGTCACCTGAATTTTTGATCTTAGCCATTCTGACTGGTGTGAGGTAGAATCTCATGGTTGCTTTGATTTGCATTTCCCTGATGATTAAGGATGCTGAACATTTTTTTCATGTGCTTCTCAGCCATTTGGAATTCCTCAGGTGAGAATTCCTTGTTTAGCTCTGAGCTCCATTTTTTAATGGGGTTATTTGATTTTCGGGAGTCCAGCTTCTTGAGCTCTTTGTATATATTGGATATTAGTCCCCTATCTGATTTAGGATAGGTAAAGATCCTTTCCCAGTCTGTTGGTGGCCTTTTTGTCTTATTGACGGTGTCTTTTGCCTTACAGAAACTTTGCAGTTTCATGAGGTCCCATTTATCAATTCTCGATCTTACAGCACAAGCCATTGCTGTTCTATTAAGGAATTTTTCCCCTGTACCCATATCTTCAAGACTTATCCCCACTTTCTCCTCTATAAGTTTCATTGTCTCTGGTGTTATGTGGAGTTCCTTAAACCACTTAGATTTGACTTTAGTACAAGGAGATAGGAATGGATCAATTCCCATTTTCCTACATGATAACCACCAGTTGTGCCAGCACCATTTGTTGAAAATTCTGTCTTTTTTCCACTGGATAGTTTTAGTACTCTTGTCAAAGATCAAGTGACCATAGGTGTGTGGGTTCATTTCTGGGTCTTCAATTCTGTTCCATTGGTCTACTTGTCTGTCGCTATACCAGTACCACGCAGTTTTTTATCACAATTGCTCTGTAGTACAGCTTTAGGTCAGGCATGGTGATTTCACCAGAGGTTCTTTTATCCTTGAGAAGAGTTTTTGCTATCCTAGATTTTCTGTTATTCCAGATGAATTTGCAGATTGCTCTTTATAATTCGTTGAAGAATTGATTTGGAATTTTGATGGGGATTGCATTGAATCTGTAGATTGCTTTTGGCAAGATAGCCATTTTTAAATATTGATTCTGCCCATCCATGAGCATGGGAGATCTTTCCATCTTCGGAGATCTTCTTTTATTTCTTTCATGAGAGACTTGAAGTTCTTATCATACAGATCTTTCACTTCCTTAGCTAGAGTCACACCAAGGTATTTTATATTATTTGTGACTATTGTGAATGTTGTTCTTTCCCTAATTTCTTTCTCAGCCTGTTTATTCTTTGTGTAGAGAAAGGCCATTGACTTGTTTGAGTTAATTTTATATCCAGCTACTTCACTGAAGCTCTTTATCAGGATTAGGAGTTCTCTGGTAGAATTTATAGGGTCATTTATATATAGTATCATATCATCTGCAAGAAGTGATATGTTGACTTCTTCCTTTCCAATTTGTATCCCCTTGATCTCCTTTTGCTGTAGAATTGCTCTGGCTAGGACTTCAAGTACTATGTTGAATAGGTATGGAGGAAGTGGGCAGCCTTGTCTAGTCCCTGATTTTAGTAGGATTGCTTCTAGCTTCTCACCATTTACTTTGATGTTGGCTACTGGTTTGTTGTAGATTGCTTTTATCATGTTTAGGTGTGGGGCTTGAATTCCTGATCTTTCCAAGGCTTTTATCATGAATGGGTGTTGGATTTTGTGAAATGCTTTCTCTGCATCTAACGAGATGATCATGTGGTTTTTGTCTTTGAGTTTGTTTATATAGTGGATTACATTGATGGATTTCTGTAAATTAAACCATCCCTGCATCCCTGGAACAAAACCTACTTGGTCAGGAATGATGATTGTTTTGAAGTGTTCTTGGAATCGGTTAGCGAGAACTTTCTTGAGTATTTTTGCATTGACATTCATAAGGGAAATTGTTCTGAAGTTCTCTGTATTTGTTAGATATTTCTGTGGTTTAGGTATGAGAGTAATTGTGACTTCATAAAATGAATTGGGTAGAGTATCTTCTGCTTCTATTTTGTAGAATAGTTTGTGAAGAACTGGAATAAGATCTTCTTTGAAGGTCTGGTAGAACTCTGCAGTAAACCCATCTGGCCCTGGGCTTTTTTTTTTTGATTGGGAGACTATTAATGACTGCTTCTATTTCTTTAGGGGATATAGCACTGTTTAGATCATTAACCTGATCCTAATTAAACTTCGGTACCTGGTATCTGTCTAGAAATTTGTTCACTTCATCCAGGTTTTCCAGTTTTGTTGAGTATAGTCTTTTGTAGAAGGATCTGATGGTGTTTTGGACTTCTTCAGGATCTGTTGTTATGTCTCCCTTTTCATTTCTGATTTTGTTAATTAGGATGGTATCCCTGTGCCCTCTAGTGAGTCTGACTAAGGGTCTATCTATCGTGTTGATTTTCTCAAAGAACCAACTCCTTGTTTGTTTGATTCTTTGAATAGTTCTTCTTGTTTTCACCTGGTTAATTTCACCCGAGTTTGATTATTTCCTGCCTTCTACTCCTCTTGGGTGAATTTGCTTCCTTTTGTTCTAGAGCTTTTAGCTGTGTTGTCAAGCTGCTAGTGTGTGCTCTCTCTGGTTTCTTTTTGGAGGCACTCAGAGCTATGAGTTTTCCCCTTAGAAATGCTTTCATTGTGTCCCACAAGTTTGGGTATGTTGTGGCTTCATTTTCATTAAATTCTAAAAAGTCCTTAATTTCTTTCTTTATTCCCTCCTTGACCAAGGTATCTTTGAGAAGAGTGTTGTTCATTTTCCACGTGAATGTTGGCTTTCCATTATTTTTGTTGTTATTGAAGATCAGCCTTAGTCCATGGTGATCTGATAGGATGCATGGGACAATTTCAATATTTTTGTATTTTTTGAGGCTTGTTTTGTGTCCAATTATGTGGTCAATTTTGGAGAAGGTACCATGAGGTGCTGAAAAGAAGGTATATCCTTTTGTTTTAGGATAAAGTGTTCTGTATATATCTTTTGAATCCATTTGTTTCATAACTTCTGTTAGTTTCACTGTGTCCCTGTTTAGTTTCTGTTTCCATGATCTGCCCATTGATGAAAGCAGTGTGTTGAAGTCTCCCACTATTATTGTGTGAGGTGCAATGTGTGCTTTGTGCTTTACTAAAGTTTCTTTAATGACTGTGGCTGCCCTTGCATTTGGAGCATAGATATTCAGAATTGAGAGTTCCTCTTGGAAGATTTTACCTTTGACGAGTATGAAGTGTCCCTCCTTGTCTTTTTTGATAACTTTGGGTTGGAAGTTGATTTTATTAGATATTAGAATGGCTACTCCAGCCTGTTTCTTCAGACCATTTGCTTGGTAAATTGTTTTCCAGCCTTTCATTCTGAGGTAGTGTCTGTCTTTTTCCCTGAGATGGGTTTCCTGTAAGCAGCAAAATGTTGGAGACTGTTTGTGTAGCCAATCTTTTAGTCTCTGTCTTTTTATTGGAGAATTGAGTCCATTGATATTAAGAGATATTAAGGAAAAGTAACTGTTGCTTCCTATTATTTTTGTTGTTAGAGATGGCATTCTGTTCTTGTGGCTGTCCTCTTCTAGATTTGCTGAAGGATTACTTTCTTACTTTTTCTAGGGCATTGTTTTTGTCCTTGTATTGGATTTTTTCCGTTATCATCTTTGAAGGGCTGGATTCGAGGAAAGGTAATGTGTGAATTTGGTTTTGTCGTGGAATACTTTGGTTGCTCCATCTATGGTAATTGAACGCTTGACTGTATATAGTAGCCTGGGCTTGCATTTGTGTTCTCTTTGTGTCTGCATAACATCTGTCCACGATCTTCTGGCTTTCATAGTCTCTGGTGAAAAGTCTGGTGTAATTCTTATAGGTCTGCCTTTATATGTTACCTGACCCTTTACCTTACTGCTTTTAATATTCTATCTCTAGTTAGTGCATTTGTTGTTCTGATTATTATGTGTCTGGAGGAATTTCTTTTCTGGTCCAGTATATTTGGAGTTCTGTAGGCTTCTTATATGTTCATGTGCATCTCTTTCTTTAGTTTTAGGAAGTTTTCTTCTATAATTTTGTTGAAGATATTTGCTAGCCCTTTGAGTTGAAAATCTTCATTCTCATCTACTCCTATTATCCGTAGGTTTGGTTTTCTCATTATGTCCTGGATTTTCTGGATGTTTTGACTTAGGATCTTTTTGCATTTTGCATTTTCTTTGATTGTTGTGCCCATGTTCTCTATGGAATCTTCTGCACCTGAGATTCTCTCTTCCATCTTTTGTATTCTGTTGCTGATGCTCGCATCTATGGTTCCCGATTTCTTTCCTAGGGTTTCTATCTCCAGTGCTGCCTCACTTTGGGTTTTCTTCATTGTGTCTACTTCCCTCTTTAGGTCTAGGATTATTTTGTTCATTTCCATCACCTGTTTAGATGTGTTTCCCTGTTTTTCTTTAAGGTCTTCTACCTGTTTGGTTGTGTTTTCGTGTTTTTCTTTAAGGACTTGTAACTCTTTAGCAGTGTTCTCCTGTATTTCTTTAAGTAAGTTAGTAAAGCCCTTCTTAATGTCCTCTACCATCATCATGAGATATGCTTTTAAATCCGGGTCTAGCTTTTCGGATGTGTTCGGGTGTCCAGGACTGGCTGAGTTGGGAGTGGTGCATACTGATGATGGTGAGTGTTCTTGGTTTCTGTTAGTAAGATTCTTACATTTGCCTTTTGCCATATGGTAATCTCTGGAGTTAGTTGTTATAGTTGTCTCTGGTTAGAGATTGTTCCTCTTGTGAGTCTGCTAGCCTCTATCAGCAGACCTGGGAGACTAGCTCTCTCCTCTGAATTTCAGTGGTCAGAGCACTCTGCAGGCAAGCTCTCCTCTTACAGGGAAAGTGCACAGATATCTGCCATTTGGACCTGCCTCCTGAAAGAAGATGAAGGCCCGAAACAGGACCTGTCCCAGAAGCTGTGTTGCTTTGGCCTGTCATGGAAGCTGTTAGCTTCTGTAGTTCACACTCTCACCTGCACAGACTAGTCTCGAAGGGATCTGGGAACCAAGATGGCTTCCCCAGGTGCTCCAGCAAAGCCCTCCTGGGAAGGGCAGACACCTCTCCTCTGGCAGGGAAAGTGCCCTGATGTTTGGAGCCGGAAACAGGGTCTTTCTCAGAAGCTGTCCTCTAGGGACCTTGGGGGTGTCCACTGACTCTGCGCCCAGGTGACCCAGTGTTGGCGCTAGAAGGGACTTATGACCCTGGTAAGGCTGGGTTTCCCTGCTTTCCTAATGCTGTCTCACGTCCTGTGCGATTGGATTGGAACAGAAGTTGTGTTCCACTCACCGGTGGTCCTAAGATCGAGTGGAGTGTCCTCTATGGGACCTTGGGGTTGTCCGCCAACTCAAGGTGCCCAACGTGACCTGGTGCTGGCACTGACCGAAAGGGATCTTTATGACTTTTAAACCCTAAATACTTAACTTATATTTTTTTAATCTATAAATATCTTTCCATGCTAAACATTATTTACCTTACCTTTAATTTTTTTTGTAAATTATAATATTCCTAAGAACACACAGCTGGTAATCATCAGCTATATTTCTTGTTCTGCTCAACACAGTGCATCCAAAGGAAACTGCACACTTCCTTTTTCTCTGATTCTTTCCTGCCTCCAGCCTCTTCCTTCTCAAAACTTAAAAATTATACTGACAGTATTGTTCTCTCCTTTTATGCTTCTATATGTAAGAACTTCATGGTAACTGGATCATCAAATTTATTTAAATCCATCCTTTCTCTCTAGCACTATATTCAACAGAGCTAGAGGAACTCTACGAACACAAATGTGCCCGTGCTATCATAAACCCTTGTAAATTTTCCTTTGGCTTTTCACTTCACTTAGGACTCTTTTCCAGTCCATCATTTCTCTCCTGGATTCTCTCACACTGTCATTCCCTATTCCTTTTTTCCCTAATTGCCAAGTTCCTTCTGACTTCACGAGCTGTTCCTTCTTCCAGGAGCACTTTCCCTTCTCAATATTTCATCACTCTCTTAAAAAAAAATACTTCCTCATGTGTAAGATTTCCTAGCCTTTCCACTCTGATTAAACTGGGCTTTCCTCTTGCCCTCGAATAGACTGAACAGTGTCCACTCCAAACCCATATTTTGGTACCTTAACCTTCAATTTGATGCTGGTATTTGAAAATGAGGCCTGTGGGAAGTAATTAAAGCTAAATGAGGTAGTGATGAAAGGCCTTCCTGATGGTCCTAATACCCTTTAAGAGTTGCCAAAAAGATAAGGTTTTCATCTTTTTCTCTTCCTCCACCCTCCTCTCACAGCTGTGAAGAAAGCCTGTAACATAACCAAGCCAAAACTGTTTCCACAGTTGCCTGCTGTGTTGTTTAAATTACTGGGTCTGTGCTGATACTCATGGCAGCATGGCAGCATGAAGTATATCTTCTTCATCACATTCTACATTACAAGCACATGCTAAAAAGCAGCAAGAACAGAAATACTCCAAGATACAGTGATTTAATTAAAATGGAAGGCCATTTTATGACAAATTATAAGCTGTTAGCCCAACACTATTTTATGTCAGATTGTACTGTCTTCATCCATAACTTCCATGTTGCATACAAAGCCATCAATTCATTTTTTTGTAATTTTATATCCAGTAAGAAGCAAGAAAATCTCTGGGGAATACTCATACTTTCTTTCAAAGGTATTCTCCAGAATGGTGAAACATAGTTTTCTTCCTATATCATTGTCCAGAATTTAATCACCTTGTCACATCTAAGAAATAATGAGTATTTGGCCATGTTCCCAGATAGAATCTGGGCTTGACATCTCCAAGCCCAGAATGAACCCCAGTAAAAACTGAGAAGCCTCTGCATTTTTCCTTCATGTGATAAATTTTAATCACTAGGGTTTCTTTTTAATTTTATTTTGTTGACAATTTTAATGCATTTTTTCTCTTTGTTAACATCATGTGTTGTAAGAGATGAAACCATGTGTTTAAGTAGCCATGAGTTCACAATGGCAAGTACAGCTCTGGGAGTATAGCGGGAGACTCAAACATTTTTACAATTGAATTAATAATCATATCCGCTCTTTGAGTATTATACAATCTCATATATTCTACTCTCCTTCCTATACATTCCAGGAGCCTAGGTACATGTAGCACCATTTAATCCTGCAAGTTACAATGCTGTCTCCACTCTTTACTATTCACATTCTCTTTAAAGCTCTCATTTTGGGCTTATTAACACTCCACTGAGTTTATTTTCTTAACTAGGTTTCTTCCTATAGCTAGTATTGCATTTACCAGTGCCAGTCACATCTTATTGTTCTTAGAATTCTTTTGCCTTGGTTTCCATTATTTAAACAATGTTACTTCCAACCCCTAGTAAAATAGGCAAATTAATTTTTAATCATACTCGACCCCTCTCTCATTTCCTTACCACAATCATGTTTATTCGTTGATGCATCACTTCCTTTCTACTCAGCAGCTATTTGTACATCAGCAAGAATGACAAATGTATAATCTTACTTTCGAACGGGAGTTCAGAGTCTACTTGTGAGACAAAGCAACAAAACAGCAAGGCCATGCAACTGATGCTATAAAGGGATATACTATAAAGAGATATGTAGATCAGCTACTGTTATCTTGTTGAATCTATGATTACCATCGAATCATTTCAACCTTAAAGATAAGGATGTTGGGAATCAGAGTCAAAGAATTTACACACGGTTACATAATCATGAAATAAAGAAACAGTAGTCAACTAGAGACAGTCTGCTAAGGAACTCATCTTGTGCCTTTGAATGAACACTCTAAGGCAAATGTTATCCTACTGGAATGTGAGTTCTTTTGAGACAGCATCTAGTTTTGGTGTTTCTTCCCCACTTCTAGGAGCACCCAGCTCAGGCCAGCCCCTCAAAGCATTCTCAATGGATGAATATAATGACTTCCTGTGCTTTTTAAATAAATATAAGATTCTCATCATAGTACTATAGTATTCTAGTATTCTCATCATAATTCCTTTCTGGAGAAAAGCAGTGTATAATTTGTTTTATAGTGTTCCTATCATATGGTGCTGGAAAATACTCCCAAATCCTGTGGATGAAGACAATAATTATCTCTTCCTGTTTTGGCTGTCAAATTAGGGACCTTACTGAAGATTTCACACTGTTGCACTCAGAAACTCACAGTGACAGGAATGTTCAAATGACTTTATCATTTATATTTCTGGTGCCTGGAATATAAGATGGCTGAAATCACTAGAAAATGGCCAGATATCTCCACATGCTGAAGATAACTCAGAGCATAACAGACTCATGGCAGATGGACTGTGTACATAACAAACTTCAAGCTGTTTTCAGAATTAACAAATACAATTTTCTTATCTATAAAGTGAAAACCTCTATTAAAACAATGGCTTTATTTAAGAATTAATGAAAGCCAACTGATTAAGTATGAAGAGCCAGACAGGTTTTCATTAGATATTACTTCTATTTCCCCTGCATGATAAACCTTCTTTCTGAAGTGGTAAATAGAGTATGGTTTCCACACATGTCTGATTAATAATGAATGTGTGAAATTTCAATGTGTGTAACTTCCCAAAAATCTTCCTAAGAGTAATACTATTCTTCATTCTTTCATGCTTATAAATGCAGAGATGGTTTCAAAAAGCTGGAGACAGTTTTAATCTCTGGTATCCCATTCTCAAAACTTTACTCTGGGCTCCAGCTGCAACTCCCACTCATATTCTACCAGACTCTGGCACCAAGACATAATGTGCAATGAAACTCCCCTTGCTAGCACAGATGCAAAATGAGAGAGTGTTCAATGGCTAACTGAAACAGTTTGTACTTAAAAATTAACAAAGTATTATTGTACTAAAATCCAAAGCATAGAATAAATATCCATTAGTCCATAGTGGCATAGATAATTAATGGACTAAAACAAATAATGAATGAAATATGGGAGAGCCTTCTGTGCAGAATTTCAAATAATTTGCATAGATATTTCATCTTCTCGTGAGTGGGCAATGAATCCCACTCTTCAACTGTGGGCCACACATACTGACTTCTTTCCAAAGGTCACATAATAAAAAGGGAGACATTTTTTAAAAACTATGAAAAAGTGAGATGGTTAGTTTTGTCAACTTGGAAAATCTAGAATCTCTTAGGAAGAAAGTCTCAAAGAGGAATTGTAGAAGTTAAGCCCCCATAATTCCTCCCCATACTTCCTCATGCTCCCAGAAATAAGACTCAGACTCAAAATGTATTTACAATATCTTGGCCATATATCTAGGCTCTTCCCTGACTATATATAACTTAAAATATCCCATTTATTTGAGCCTACATTCTGTCATGTGGCTGGTTACTTATGCTCAAATACCTTGTGTCTATCTTGTCACATCATTTTGTCGACTCTCCCACCTCTCTCTCCCAGAATTCTTTTTACTCCCAGATGTCTCACATCTATTTCCTGCCTAAGCCATGGGTGATGAATGCATACAATACACAAGAAATTCTCTCTACAAGGAATTGTCTAGATCAGGTTGACCTATGGGCACATCTGAACTACTTTTGTTATGCTGATTGAGGTGGGAAAATCCATTCATGGTGCATAGCACCATTTCCTAGCCAAAGAATTATGAACCATATTAAAAGAAGAAAAAGTGAGCTAAGCACAAGCATGAATTTATTGCTCTCTTCTTCTGACTATGGATGTAATATGACCAGATAGTTCAAGTTCCTGCTGCTGCTATTTCCCTACTTGTGATGGACTATAACTTGAAACTGAGATCTAGAGTAAACCCTTTTTTATTAAGTTACTTTTGTTTAAATATTTTATATCAGCAAAAGGAAACAGTGTTTTCCATTAGACAATAATTTTCATTAGACAAAACTGGCAGACACTACCTCTGCCTGTAATCAAGATCAGCACCAATTGCCACATTAACAAACTTCGCCTTAACATATATGCTGAAAATCAGGTTTTACCTTTTTATCTTCTTTCCAAAAACCTATATTGCCCCTAATCTAATGAGAGAAATATCAGACAGATTGGAAATGATGGTTACTTGCAACCTCATCTCAGAAGTCTTCTATTTAAAAAGTCTTTTCTGAAAACACATGATATGCACTCACTGATAAGTGGATACTAGCCCCTAAACTCCAGATAACCAGGGTAGAATTCACAGACCACATGAAGCTCAATAAGAAGGAAGACCAAATTGTGGGTGCTTCAGTCCTTCTTAGAAGGAGAACAAAATACTCATAGGAGCAAATACAGAGATAAAGTGTAGAGCACAAACTAAAGGAAAGACTACCCAGAAACTGTCCCACCTGGGGACTGATCCCATATACAGTTATCAAACCTAGACACTATTGTAGATGCCAAGAAGTGCATGCTGAAAGGAGCCTGATATGGCTGACTCCTGAGAGGCCCTGCCAGAGCCTTACAAATACAGAGGCAGATGTTCACATTGGACTGAGTGCAGGGTCCCTAATAGAGGAGTTAGAGAAGGTACTGAAAGAGTTGAAGGGGTTTGCAACCCTATAGGATGAACAACAATATCAACCAACCAGACCCCCCAGAACTACCAGGGACTAAGCCATCAACAAAGGAGTATACATGGCTCCAGCTGCATATGTAGCAGAGGATAGCCTTGTCAAGCATCAATGGGAAGAGAAGTCCTCAGTCCTATGAAGGCTCAATAGATGCCCCAGTGTAGGGGAATCAAGGGTGGGGAGGTGGAAGTGGGTGGGTGGGTAGAGAAACTCCCTCATAGAAGCAGGGGAAGGTAGGATGTGATAGGGTGTTTCCAGGAGGGAGGGAAACTGGGAAAGGGGATAACATTTGAAATGTAAAAAATAAAATATCCAATTTAAAAAGCCTTTTTTTCTTTTTTCTTTTCTTCTGTTGTTATTGTTGATGATGATGATCTGAATTTATTTTTTTAATTTTTTAATTAGATATTTTCTTAATTTACATTTTAAATGCTATCCCATTTCCTAGTTTCCTCTCCGAAAATCCCCTATCCCCTCCCCCTCCCCCTGCTCCCCAACCTACCCACTCCTGCTTCCTGGCCCTGGCATGGGAGGAGAGGTCCTCGGTCTTGTGAAAAAAGACTTTTCTAATCATCCTCCTGTAATAGATGGGAGCAAATAGAAACCCACAACCACACAATGTGCATAGAGTGCTAGACATTGGAAGACTCCATCTTAAATGGGATGTCTCCAGCAAATCCCTCCCCATATCAGGGCTTAGAGAACTCTGAAGAAGAAAAAGCAGAAAAAGTTTAAGAACCAGAGGGGATGGAGGACATCAGGAACCAAGGCCTTCTAGACATAGCTGGGCTGGCACACTTATGAACACACAGAAAGTTTGGGAAGCTGGTCTGCACCAGGTGGGGTCCAGGAGCTGAAAGAGGTGAACACAGTTCTCATCCTAACTCAGAAGCTATCACCAAATTATAGCCAATGAAAAATGAAAAATTAGTTTTCTTCAAGGTAATACCTCTGGGGAAACAAACCACTCTTAAGGGTAGGTACCATGCCCACAAATAGATAGCCAACACAAAGTAAGCTCAAGGGCATCTTTGAAGGTTCTTTGTCTCATAATGTTGAGCCATGGTATTTCTTTAGCCTTACAAGTCCTCTGTGTATATTCCTGTGTATAAGCTTTTTGTTGTTATTGTTATTGTTGTTGTTGTTGCTGTTGTTGTTGTTGTTCTCTTTCTTTCTAACTTTTGGTAGCACTCCATTTTGTTTGGTTTTTATGTATGTTTTCATTTTATTTTATTAATACTTCCTAGACTCTTATTTGTTTTCTAATAAGAGACAGAAAAGGTATAGATCTGTATGAGAGTAGGAGTGGGTAGGAACTAGGAGGAGTAAGAAGAGAGGAAACTGTAATTATAATATATTTTATTATATTTTGTGGAAAATATATTTTCAAAAGAGAGTGAGAAAGCATTCTTTGATTATCTCAGATAGAAACAGTCAGAGATAGCTCTGCTTTCTTTGAAAAGAATCTTCAATAATGAAGACTATGAACTACCTGCTCTATCCTCTATGCAATACCTTTTGCATGGTAACCACCCATTTAATGCATAATGTGGGGTGTGTTCATTCTGTAACTCACATGGCCTTCTGAGTAAAAATCCTGAGGACTGCTTGCCCTGACATGTACCTCTAGATGCATCATAGCCTTCTTTTCCTAAAGACTATGTCTCTGGTAGCTGAAATGAGGATCAACCATAATAAGATATGGCAATGAACAGCAGAATTAGAACACACTCAGCACTTTGCACTGTAACTATAGGCAGGACAAAAGACAACCCAACTACTGGTTGTTTATGTAAAATATATGTAGATATGAAAGGTGAAGAGTAACAGTTTGCATTTTCCAGTAACCAAAGTGACCTGTTGATTGCTTGAAGACTAATCCATCTCATAGGTAACAGTGATGACAGAGTTCACGTGCTCAGTCCTCACATGCAGGCTAATGTCAATGTAACTAACTAACATGTATTCTCTTCATAGCCTGTGGAGTCAAGTAAATGATTTTGCCAAAATAAGCAGCTGTACCATCTGAACACAGGTCCAAATACCCAAGAAAAATAACTTAAGAATCAAGTTCATAAAGCACAAGTAAGTCATCAACTAAACGTCTTCTAACAAATAACACAATAATTTAAATTTTGTAACAAATTAGTCTCTAAAAGCAGGTTTAAAGGAGTGGAGAGCTCAGTGGCTAAGAGCTATAGCTATGCAAGAGTTTGAATTCAGGTCTCACTATCCATGCATAAAGCTGTGTGGACTTTTAAAACTATAGGCTCAGGGCTGGAGATAGAGAATGGAGATAGGAGAATTGATGGGATTAATAGGCTGCCAGCCTAGCTCCAGGTTCCGTGAGAGATCCCCTCTTTAAGGAATAAGACAGAAAAAAGACACACCAGGACATCTGATATCCTAGCCTCAGAGTGCACACAGGTGCCTCACTGACACATGCATGTTCATATGTACCTTATGCATTTCTGTTCTCTAACTCTATACCGTGATAATCTACATAAAATTTCTTTAAATATTATAAATAGGTCTTTCAGTGTAAAGAGTTGCTAAAAATCCATAGAAATCAACATTAAAAAGACCATCTGTTTATTTTAGTAGATTCTCTGTACGTGTGTGTTAGATAGTAAAAAAATGTCCCTTCATAGCCATTTTTGGAAACAGTTGTAACTCTTGCTGGCTTCATATTTACAATATACCATAGACTGTCCTGGAACTTCCAGCCATTCTCCAGCATCAGCTTCCTGAATGGTGAGGTTACAAGCTTGAATTTCCATGCCCAACTAAAGTATTTTTTCTTATGTATTTTTTACTGTTCTCCAAACTGATGTTTGCAGCAAATTCAGCAGCTGATAACAGAAATTATGAAAATCCTAGCTAAAATTAAAAAGTCAAGGATGGATCATCTGGATATGAAGAAACTGATTAGCTGTGTCTCTGAAGAGAAAATGAAAATCGAATAGAGAAAACTGCAAGTAGAAAGCCCTCTGTGGTGCTCCCTACCAAGTGGAATAGGAGGAAGTTTTTTGAAGGGGAATCAAAGGACCTGCCCTGTAGGATTTATGAGGACTTTGTGTTTACAAGGCCCACGAAAGCCCCAATGCAAGGGCCTTTGTTCTTGTAATCTGTCAAAAGCACCAACATAGGTCCTGTTTGCTTAATTAATTCTATTGGGTGTAAAAAGTCTTCCAGGTCATAAATGGGTAGAAAAAATTCAGGTTGAGATGGTTAGTTTTGTGTGAGGCTACACTTATAAATTGTGCAAAATTTCTAATTTAAAAGTGCCAGGTTATAGATTTAAACCTCCCTTCTATAGCAAATTTGTAAATCTTTACAAAATTTTATTGTAGAACGGATTTTGTTTTTAACAAAGGCTCTTAAGAAACTTTCATTTTCAAGAACTTTAGTAAATGAAATATTAGGCAAGAAGCCCTTTGTGACTATTCCACCTGTCAGAGAAAAGTTTCTTCTCTTTCTTTTTTTATTTTTTATTTTTTTAATTTTCATTACCTATCATTTATTTTGTTGTAATGTATTTGTAAAATGATTCAAAATACAAAAAAAGGACTCATAATATGTGAAAATGACTGTTTTCCTGCTGTAAAGGGATTAAATGCAAATAGATAATAGTAAATAGTGGAAGAAATTTATACAAATATGAGATTATAACAAAGAACTAACATAGGAGATTATTACAAGATAGTTGGGGAAATACATAATGAAAATTTTTCCTTTTTTCTATCACTGACATAATTTTTGTTAAGTTCACTTTTTATTAGATGTTTTCCTTATTTACATTTCAAGTGAAATCCAAAACTTCACTATACCCTCCCTACCCTGCTCCCCTACCCACCCACTCCCACTTCTTGGGCCTGTACTAGGGCATATAAAGTTTGCAATACCAAGGGGCCTTTCTTTCAAATGATGGCCAATTAGGCCATCTTCTGCTACATATGCAGCTAGAGACACGAGCTCTGGGGGTATTGATTAGTTCATATTGTTGTTCCACATATAGGTTTGCAGACCCCTTCAGCTCCTTGGGTACTTTCTCTAGCTTCTCCACTGGGGGTCCTGTGTCCCATCCTATACATGACTGTGAGCATCCACTTCTGTTTGTCAGGCACTGGCATAGCCTCATATGAGACAGCTATATCAGAGTCCCATCAGCAAAATCTTGCTGGCATATGCAATAGTGTCTGGGTTTGGTGGCTGATTATGGGATGGATCTCCGGTGGGGTAGTCTCTGGATAGTCCATCCTTTCATATTAGCTCCAAACTTTGTCTCTGTAACTCCTTTCATGGATAGTTTGTTCCTATTCTAAGGAGAAATGAAATAGCCACACATTGGTCTTCCTTCTTCTTGATTTTCTTCTATATTGCAAATTGTATCTTGGGTATTCTAAGTTTCAGGGAAAATATCCACTTATCAGTGAGTGCATATCTAATGACTTCTTTTGTGATTGGGTTACCTCACTAAGGAGGATATCCTCCATATACATCCATTTGCCCAAGAATTTCATGAATTCATTGTTTTTAATGCCTGAGTAGTACTCCATTGTGTAAATGTACCACATTTTCTGTATCCATTCCTCTTTTGAGGGACATCTGGGTTCTTTCCAGCTTCTGGCTATTATAAATAAGACTGCTATGAACATAGTGGAACATGTGTTCTTATTACCAGTTGGACCATCTTCTGGGTATATGCCGAGGAGAGGTATTCCTGGATCTACCAGTAGCACTATGTCCAGTTTTCTGAGGAACCACCAGACTGATTTCCAGAATGGTTGTACAAGCTTGCAATCCCACCAGCAATGGAGGAGTATTGCTCTTTCTCCATATCCTTGCCAGAATCTGCTGTCACCTGAATTTTTGATCTTAGCCATTCTGACTGGTGTGAGGTAGAAGCTCAAGGTTGTTTTGATTTGCATTTCCCTGATGTTTAAGGATGTTGTACATTTCTTTAGGTGCTTCTCAGCCATTCGAGTTTTCTCAGTTGAGAATTCTTTGTTTAGCTCTACGCCCCATTTTTAATGGGGTTATTTGAATTTCTGGGGTCCAGCTTCTTGAGCTCTTTGTAATATTGGATATTAGTCCCTATCAGATTTAGGATCGGTAAACATCCTGTCCCAATCTGCTGGTGGTCTTTTTGTCTTACTGACAGTGTCTTTTGCCTTACAAAAGCTTTGCAATTTTATGAGATCCCATCTCTCAATTATTGATCTTACAGTGCAAACCATTGCTGTTCTGTTTACAAATTTTTGCCCTGTGCCCAGGTCATAAAGGCTTTTTCCCGCTTCTCCTCTATAAACTTCAGTGTCTCTGGTTTTATGTGGAGGTCTTTGGTCCATTTATACTTGAGCTTTGTACAAGGAGATAAGAATGGATCAATTTGCATTCTTCTACATGTTAACTGCCAGTTGTGCCAGCACCATTTGTTGAAAGAGCTGTCTATTTTCCACTGGATGGTTTTAGCTCCCTTGTCAAAGATCAAGTGACCATAGGTGTGTGGATTCATTTCTGGGTCTTCAAATCTATTCCATTGATCTACTTCTCTATCACTGTACCAGTACCATGCAGGTTTTCTCACAAATGCTCTTTAGTACAGCTTAATGTCAGACATGGTGATTCCACCAGAGAGGTTCTTTTGTTGTTGACAATAGTTTTTGCTATCCTAGGTTTTTTTATTTTTCCAGATGAATTTGCAACTTGCCCTTTCTAACTCGGTGAAGAATTGAGTTGGAATTTTGATGGGGATTGCATTGAATCTGTAGATTGCTTTTGGCAAGATAGCCAATTTTACTATATTAATGCCAATCCATGAGCATGGGAGATCTTTCCATCTTCTGAGATATTCTTCAATTTCTTTCTTCAGAGATTTGAAGTTCTTATCATATATATCTTTCACTCCCTTAGTTAGAGTCAAACCAAGGTATTTTATATTATTTGTGACTATTGGATGTTGTTTCCCTAATTTCTTTCTCAGCCTGTTTATCCTTTGTGTAGAGAAAGGCCATTGACTTGTTTGAGTTAATTTTATATCCAGCTACTGCACTTAAGCTGTTTATCAGGTTTAGGAGTTCTCTGATGGAATTTTTAGGATCACTTATCTATACTATCATATCATCTACAAATAGTGATATTTTGACTTCTTCCTTTCCAATTTGTATCGTCTTAATCTCCTTTTGTTGTAGAATTGCTCTGGCTATGACTTCAAGTACTATATTGAATAGGTAGGGAGAAAGTGGGCAGCCTTGTCTAGTCACTGATTTTAGTGGGATTGCTTCTAGTTTCTCTCCATTTACTTTGATGTTGGCTACTGGTTTGCTGTAGATTGCTTTCATTATATTTAGATATGGGCCTTGAATTCCTGATCTTTCCAAGACTTTTATCATGAAGGCGTGTTGGATTTTGTCAAATGCTTTCTCAGCATCTAAGGAGATGCTCATGTGCATTTGTCTTTGAGTTTGTTTATATAGTCGATTACGTTGATGGATTTCCATATATTAAACCATCCCTGCATCCCTGGAATGAAGCCTACTTGGTCATGATGGATGATCTATTTGATGTGTTCTTGGATTTGGTTTGCGAGGATTTTATTGAGTATTTTGCATCGAAATTCATAAGGGAAATTGGTCTTAAGTTCTCTTTCTTTTTTGGATCTTTGTGGCTTTACGTATCAGTAATTGTGGCTTCAGAGAGTAAATAGGGTAGAGTACCATCTGTTTCTATTATGTGAAATAGTTTGAGGAGAGTTGGAATTAGGTATTCTTTGAACTCTGCACTAAACCCATCTGTTCCTGGGTTGTTTGTTTTTGTTTTTTGTTTTTTGTTTTTTGTTTTTTGGGTTTTGTTTTTTGTTTTTTGTTTTTGTTTTTTGTTCTTTTTGTTTGTTTTGTTTTGTTTTGTTTTGTTTTGGTTGGTTGGGGGACTATTGATGACTGCTTTTATTTCTTTCTGGGAAATGGGACTGTTTAGATCGTTAATCTGATCCTGATTTAACTTTGGTACCTGGCATCTGTCTAGGAAATTGATCATTTCATTCAGGTTTTCTAGTTTTGTTGAGTACAACATTTTGAGTAGGATCTGATGATGTTTTGAATTTCCTCACGTTATGTTGTTATGTCTCCTTTTTTATTTATGATCTGTTGATTAGGATACTGTCCCCGTGCCCTTTAGCTAGTCTGGCTAAGGGTTTATTTATCTTGTTGATTTTCTCAAAGGACCAGCTCCTGGTTTGGTTGATTCTTTGAATAGTTCTTTTTGTTTCCACTGGGTTGGTTTCATCCCTGAGTTTCATTATTTCCTGCCATCTACTCCTCTTTGGTGAATTTGCTTCCTTTAGTTCTAGAGCTTCTAGGTGTGCTGTCAGGCTGCTAGTGTATGCTCTCTCTAGTTTCTTTTTGGATGCACTCAGGGATATGAGGTTTCCTCTTAGGTATTCCTTTATGGTGTCCCATAAGTTTGGATATGTTGTGGCTTCATTTTCATTAAACTTTAAAAAGTCTTTAATTCCTTTCTTTATTTCATCCTTGACCAAGGAATCATTGAGTAGAGTGTTGTTTAGTCTCCACATGAATGTTGGCTTTCTATTATTTATGTTGTTATTGAAGATCAGCCTTAGTTTGTGGCGATCAGATACGATGCATGGGATAATTTCAATATTTTTGTATCTGTTGAGGCCTTTTTTTTTTTTTTTGACCAATTATATGGTCAATTTTGGAGGAGGTACCATGAGGTGCTGAGAAGAAGGTATATTGTTTTGTTTTAGAATAAATTGTTCTGTAGATACCTATTAAATCCATTTGTTTCATAACTTCTGTTAGTGTCCATATGTCTTTGTTTAAGTTATGTTTCCAGAATCTGACCATTGGTGAAAGTGGGGTGTTGAAGTCTCCCACTCTTTTTGTGTGTGGTACAATGTGTGCATTGAGCTTTAGTAAAGTTTTTTTTAATGAATGTGGATACTCTTGCATTTAGAGCATAGATGTTCAGAATTGAGAGTTCATCATGGTAGATTTTACCTCTGATGAATATGAAGTACCCCTCCTTGTCTTTTTTGATAACTTTGTGTTGAAAGTCAATTTTATTCAATATTAGAATGGTTACTCCAGATTGGTTTTTTGTACCATATGCTTAGAAAACTTTTTCCAGCCTTTCACTCTGAGGTAGTGTCTGTCTTTTTCCCTGAGGTGGGTTTCCTGTAAGCAACAAAATGTTGGGTCCTGTTTGTGTAGCCAGTCTATTAGTCTATGTCTTTTTATTGGGGAATTGAGTCCATTGCTGTTAAGAGAAATTAAAGAAAAGTAATTGTTGCTTCCTGTTATTTTTGTTGTTAAATTTGGGTTTCTGTTCTTGTGGCTGTCTACTTTTAGGTTTGTTGAAGGATTACTTTCTTGCTTTTTCTAGGGTGTCGTTTCCCTCCTTGTGTTGGTGTTTTCCCTTTATTACCCTTTGAAGACCTGGATTCTTGGAAACATATTGTGTGAATTTGGTTTTGTCATGGAATACTTTAGTTTCTCCATCTATAGTAATTGAGAGTTTTGCAGGATATAATAGCCTGGGCTGGCATTTCTGTTCTCTTAGGGTCTGCATAACATCTGTCCAGGATCTTCTGGCTTTCATAGTCTCTGGTGAGAAGTCTGGTGTAATTCTAATATGCCTGCCTTTATATGTTACTTGACCTTTTTCCCTTACTGCTTTTAATATTCTATTTTTATTTAGTGCGTTTGTTGTTCTGATTATTATGTGTCAGGAAGAATTTCTTTTCTGGTCCAGTATATTTGGAGTTCTGTAGGCCTCTTGTATGTTCATGGGCATCTCTTTCTTTAGGTTTGGGAAGTTTTCTTCTATAATTTTGTTGAAGATATTTGCTGGCCCTTTAAGTTGAAAATCTTCATTCTCATCTACTCCTATTATCAGTAGGTTTCGTCTTCTCATTGTGTCCTGGATTTTCTGGATGTTTTGAGTTAGGATATTTTAGCATTTTGTATTTTCTTTGATTGTTGTGCCGATGTTCTCTATGGAATCTTCTGCACCTGAGATTCTCTCTTCCATCTCTTGTATTCTGTTGCAGATACTCACATCTATGGTTCCTGATTTCTTTCCTAAGGTTTCTACCACCAGAGTTGTCTCACTTTGAGTTTCCTTTATTGTTTCTACTTCCCCTTTTAGGTCTTGGATGGTTTTGTTTGATTCCATCACCTGTTTGGTTGTGTTTTCCTGTAGCTCTTTAAGGGAATTTTGTGTTTCATCTTTAAGAACTTCTACCTGTTTAGCAGTGTTTTCCTGTAATTCTTTAAGGACTTCTACCTCTTTAGCACTGTTCTCCTGTATTTCTTTAAGTGAGTTATTAATGCCCTTCTTGATGTCCTCTATCAGCATCATGAGATGTAATTTTAAATCCAAGTCTTGCTTTTCGGGTGTGTTGAGGTATCCAGGACTTGCTGAGGTGGGAGTGCTGGGTTCTGAGGATAGTGAGTGGTCTTGGTTTCTGTTAGTAAGATTCTTAGTCTTTCGTCATCTGGTAATCTCTGGAGTTAGTTGTTATAGTTGTCTCTAGTTGGAGCTTGTTCCTCCTGTGATTCTCTTAGCCTCTGTCAGCAGTCCTGGGAGTCCAGCTCTCTCCTGAGTCTCAGTGGTCAGAGTAATCTCTGCAGGCAAGATCTTCTCTTGTAGGGAAGGTGCACAGAGGTCTGGCATTCAGACCTGCCTCCTGGCTGAAGATGAAACCCCGAAATAGGGCCTGTCCCTGAAGTTGTGTTGCCCCTGCAGTCTGCACACTCACCTGCACAGAGTGGTCTCTGAGGGACCCGGGACACAAGATGGCTCCCTCACCTACTCCGGCAGTCAGAGCCCTCGAAGGGGGACACCTCTCCTCTGGCAGGGAAGTGCCCGATATCTGGAGCCCAAAAAGGGGTCTATCCCAGAAGTTGTGTCGCTTCTGCAGTCCATACTCTCACCTGAGCTGTTTGGTCTCTGAGGGACCCAAGACCCAAGATCATTTCTTCTCTTTTTTAAAGAAGTTTCTACACTTTTGTCTGGTGACATAAGAAATTCATGTTGGATTCAGTGGTGAAATGTAAAAAGCTGATCTACAACAGTGGGGATGCTAGACCATGGTAACATGTGCATGTGCGAGAGAGAGTGAGAGAGAGAGAGAGACAGAGACAGAGACAGAGAGAGAGAGAGACACAGAGAACCAGAGAACCAGAGAACCAAAGAACCAGAGAACCAGAGAACCAGAGAACCAAAGAACCAGAGAACCAGAGAACTAGTTTTGGCAGACTCATCTTAACACAATGTTTCTCCATTTTCAAATTACTGTAAAAATGTAGCCTACCAAAAAAATCAACAGAATTCACAAATAAACACTAAAAGTAAACAAAGAGAAAGACTAATTTTGCTGAACAGCATTTATCAAGTGGCAAATAAAACCAGATTCTCCTTGGACTGGCCATAGAGACTCTGATACACAGTATGTTGTGGAGAGCCCTGGGGCTAATTATAATTTATGTTAATTATGTTCTCCTGTGAGTGGCTGCAAACAAGGAATGAGTCAGTACTCAGGTGATTTCGTATAAACCTGCTTACGACTTTAGTTTGTAAAATAAAGGAGAACTGATGATTGGGGAGATAAAAGGGAAGGTGGAGCAGTGGAAGGTGAGGGAGAAGAAGGAGAAAATGGAAGAGGGAGAGAACGCAGAGGAGGTGGAAGAAGAAAAGTGGAGCAGAAGCACATGGCCTGGAGAAACCACAAGTTCTAAGGGGTCTCATAGATGGAGAAGATGTTAGTGTAGCGGTAGACATGCCCAATCTAGGCGCACAGCATGTATTCATATTAACTGAGTCATGTTTTCATATTTGGGTTGGAGATTTACCTCAACACAGTAACCAAATAGTCCTTAAATTTTTAGAATAGAACATTTACTTATTCTATATAGCCCTACTCTGCTTAAAGGAGAAAGGGAAACATTTTACTATTTATAGTTCTTCTGAAACCACCTTTAAAGATGACAACACACACACACACACACACACACACACACACACACACACACGCACAGAGGCATCCACATGACAGAAACTTTTATGTTGACATGCAAGTTCCTTCCTGGGTCTGAGCACCATTTGTGTCTGCTTGACCTAAAATGTCTGGAATAGATGAAGAATTCAGAGAGCTGGATTCACTTACAGGGGAAATTTTCCATCTTGGGAACTTGCTTGAACCAAAATAGACTTCTCACTGAAAAAATGACTGTATCATATTGAAGATATAGCAATTAGACACCAGGTGTACTTAAACTTGACTAAAAGCTTTTATCAACATTGCAAACTGTCATAGAGCACCTGTTTGACTTATAATCAGCTGCTGTTCCGTTCTATTTTCTTTTTTAAAATTAGTTTTGTTTTTACACTCCATATGCCATTCTCCACCCTCCCACCCCTGCCACATCCACACTCCAACTGCTTACTGAGGCTATGGAGCACTCACAAAAAGGGATGTAACATGACTGACCTCCAAAAGACCCAACAAGGAGCTGAAAGAGTCAGATGCAGATATTTGCTCCCAACCAATAGACAAAAGCAGTTAACCCCTGTTGTTGAATTAGGGAAAGATGAAAGAAGTTGAGGACAAGGATGATCTCATAGGAGGACCAGCAATCAATTAATCTGGACCCCCAAGATCTCTCAAATACTGGACCACCAAACAGACAGCATTTCCATTTTCTCATACTCCATTTCATGTGAAATTAATACATCTATTTCTCCAGTATCAACACCAGGCTGACTAAATATTACTATTGACTTTTATGTTTATAATATATTCTTGGGGCTGGAGAGATGGCTCAGCAGTTAAGAGCACTGACTACTCATCCAGAGGTCCTGAGTTCAATTCCCAAAAACCACATGGTGGTTCATAACTATCTGTCATAGGATCCAATGCCCTCTTTTCTTATATCACCTTGACAAAACTATTGCAGATTACAGAAGGAACCATAACAAAAAAAAAAAAAATTAAGGAACATATGAAGTTTTAAAGTGTTTTCAGACCATATGAAAATACCAAATCTGTGTGTTCATGAGGTTATGATACACATATATACCATTAACAGTCTCTTCTTGTCCTGTTTAGGGATTTATTTATACGTTTTTTAATAAGTATTTTCCTCATTTACATTTCAAATGCTATCCCAAAAGTACCCCATAACCCCCCCCCAACTACCCTACACACCCACTCCCACTTTTTGGCCCTGGCGTTCCCCTGTACTGGGGCATATACAGTTTGCTTATCCAATGGGCCTCTCTTTCCAGTGATGGCCGACTAGGCCATCTTTTGATACATAAGCAGCTAGAGTCAAGAGCTCGGGGTACTGGTTAGTTCATAATGTTGTTCTACCTATAGGGTTGCAGATCCCTTTAGCTCCTTGGGTACTTTCTCTAGCTCCTCCATTAGGGACCCTGTGATCCACCCAATAGTTGACTATGACCATCTACTTCTGTGTTTGCTAGGCCCCAGCATAGTCTCACAAGAGACAGCTATATCAGGGTCCTTTCAGCAAAATCTTGCTAGTGTATGCAATGGTGTCAGTATTTGGAGGCTGATTATGGGATGGATCCCTGGATATGGCAGTCTCTAGATGGTCCATCCTTTTGTCTCAGCTCCAAACTTTGTCTCTGTAGCTTCTTTCATGGGTGTTTTGTTCCCAATTCTAAGAAGGGGCAAGGTGTCCACACTTTGGTCTTCAATCTTCTTGAGTTTCATGTGTTTCACACAAGGTATCTTATATCTTGAGTATTCTAAGTTTCTAGGCTAATATCCACTTATCAGTGAGAACATATCATTTGAGTTCTTTTGTGATTGGGTTAACTCACTCAGGATGATGCCTTCCAGGTCCAACTATTTGCCTAAGAATTTCATAAATTCATTCTTTTTAATAGCTGAGTAGTACTCCATTGTGTAAAAATACCACATTTTTTTGTATCCATTCCTCTGTTGAGGGGCATCTGGGTTCTTTCCAGGTTCTGGCTATTATAAATAAGGCTGCTATGAACATAGTGGAGCAAGTGTCTTTCTTAGTAGTTGGAACATCTTCTGGATATATGCCCAGGAGAGGAATTGTGGGTTCCTCTGGTTGTACTGTATCCAGTTTTCTAAGGAACCGCCAGACTGATTTCCAGAGAGGTTGTATAAGCTTACAATTCCACCAATGGATGAGTATTCCCCTTTCTCCATATCCTCTCCAGCATCTGCTGTCACCTGAATTTTTGATCTTAGCCATTCTGACTGGTGTGAGATGGAATCTCAGGGTTGTTTTGATTTGCATGTCCATGATGGTTAAGGATGCTGAACATTTTTTCAGGTGTTTCTCAGCCATTCGGTATTCCTCAGGTGAGAATTCTTTGTTCAGCTCTGAGCCTCATTTTTTTAATTGGGTTATTTGATTTTCTGGACTCCACCTTTTTGAGTTCTTTATATATGTTGGATATTAGTCCCCTCTCTGATTTATGGTAGGTAAATATCCTTTCCCAATCTGTTGGCGGTCTTTATGTCTTATTGAAAATGTCTTTTGCCTTACAGAAGCTTTGCAATTTTATGAGGTCCCATTTGTCAATTCTCAATCGTACAGCACAAGCCATTGCTGTTCTACTAAGGAATTTTTCCCTTGTACCCATATCTTTGAGACTTTTCCCCACTTTCTCCTCTATAAGTTTCAGTGTCTCTGGTTTTATGTGGAGCTGCTTGATCCACTTAGATTTGACCTTGGTACAAGGAGATAGGAATGGATCAATTCCCATTCTACATGATAACAACCAGTTGTGCCAGCACCATTTGTTGAAAATGCTTTTTTTCCACTGGATGGTTTTAGCTCCCTTGTCGAAGATCAAGTGACCATAGGTGTGTGGGTTCATTTCTCGGTCTTCAACTCTATTCCATTGGTCTAATTGTCTGTTGCTATACCAGTACCATGCATTTTTTAACACAATTCCTCTGTAGTAGAGCTTTAGGTCAGGCATGGTGATTCCACCAGAGGTTCTTTTATCCTTGAGAAGAGTTTTTGCTATCTTAGGTTTTTTTGTTATTCCAGATAAATTTGCAGATTGCTCTTTATAATTCGTTGAAGAATTGATTTGGAATTTTGATGGGGATTGCATTGAATCTGTAGATTGCTTTTGGCAAGATAGCCATTTTTGCAATGTTGATCCTGCCAATCCATGAGCATGGGAGATCTTTCCATCTTCTGAGATCTTCTTTAATTTCTTTCATGAGAGACTTGAAGTTCTTATCATACAGATCTTTCACTTCCTTAGCTAGAGTCACACCAAGGAATTTTATATTATTTGTGACTATTGAGAAGGGTGTTGATTCCCTAATTTCATTCTCAACCTGTTTATTCTTTGTGTAGAGAAAGGCCATTGACTTGTTTGAGTTAATTTTATATCCAGCCACTTCACTGAAGCTCTTTATCAAGTTTAGGAGTTCTCTCGTGGAATTTTTAGGGTCACTTATATATACTATCATATCATCTGCAAAAAGTGATATTTTGACTTCTTCTTTTCCAATTTGTATCCCTTGATCTCTTTTTGTTGTCAAATTGCTCTGGCTAGGACTTCAAGTACAATGTGGAATAGGGAGAAAGTGGGCAGCCTTGTCTAGTCTCTGATTTTAGTGGGATTGCTTCCAGCTTCTCACCATTTACTTTGATGTTGGCTACTGGTTTCCTGTAGATTGCTTTTATCATGTTTAGGTATGGGCCTTGAATTCCTGATCTTTCCAAGACTTTTATCATGAATGGGTGTTGGATTTTGTCATATACTTTCTCCGAGTCTAAGAAGATGATCATGTGGGTTTTGTCTTTGAGTTTGTTTATATAATGGATTACATTGATGGATTTCCGTATATTAAACCATCCCTGCAACCCTGGAATAAAACCTACTTGGTCAAGATGGATGATTGTTTTAATGTGTTCTTGGAGACAGCGAGAATTTTATTGAGTATTTTTGCATCGATAGTCATAAGGAAAATTGGTCTGAAGTTTTCTTTCTTTGTTTGGTCTTTCTGTGGTTTAGATATCAGAGTAATTGTGGCTTCATAGAATGAGTTGGGTAGAGAACCTTCTACTTCTATTTTGTGGAATAGTTTGTGAAGAACTAGAATTAGATCTTCTTTGAATGTCTGATAGAACTCTGCACTAAACCCATCTGGTCCTGGGCTTTTTTTTGGTTGGGAGACTATTAATGACTGCTTCTATTTCTTTAGGGGATATGGGACTGTTTAGATCGTTAACTTGATCCTGATTTAACTTTGGTACCTGATATCTGTCTAGAAATTTGTCCATTTTTTCCAGGTTTTCCAGTTTTGTTGACTATAGCCTTTTGTAGAAGGATCTGATGGTGTTTTAGACTACTTCAGGATCTGTTGTTATGTCTCCCTTTTCATTTCCTTTTTTTTCTTCTTTTATTATGTATTTTCCTCAATTACATATCCAATGCTATCCTAAAAGACCCCCACACACACCCCCACTCCCCTACCCACCCATTCCCATTTTTTGGCCCTGGCATTCCCCTGTACTGGGGCATATAAAGTTTGCCTGTCCAATGGGCCTCTCTTTTCAGTGATGGCCAACTAGGCCATCTTTTGATACTTATGCAGCTAGAGTCAAGAGCTACAGGGTTTAGGATGCTGCCCCTGTGCCCTCTCATGAGTCTGGCTAAGGGTTTATCTATCATGTTGATTTTCTCAAAGAACCAGCTCCTCATTTGGTCGATTCTTTGAATAGTTCTTCTTGTTTCCACTTGGTTGATTTTGCGCCTGAGTTTCAATATTTCCTGCCTTCCACTCCTCTTGGGTGAATTTGCTTTCTTTTTTTCTAGAGCTTTTAGGTGTGTTGTCAAGCTGGTTGTATGTGCTCTCTCTAGTTTCTTTTTGGAGGCACTCAGAGCTATGAGTTTTCATCTTAGAAATGCTTTCATTGTGTCCCACAAGTTTGGGTATGTTGTGGCTTCATTTTCATTAAATTCTAAAAAGTCCTTAATTTCTTTCTTTATTCCCTCCTTGGCCAAGGTATCTTTGAGAAGAGTGTTGTTCATTTTCCACGAGAATGTTGGCTTTCTATTATTTATGTTGTTATTGAAGATCAGCCTTAGTCCATGGTGGTCTGATAGGATGCATGGGACAATTTCAATATTTTTGTATCTGTTGAGGCCTGTTTTGTAAACAATTATATGGTCAGTTTTGGAGAAGTTACCATGAGGTGCTTAGAAGAAGGTATATCCTTTGCTTTAGGATAAAATGTTCTATAGACATCTGTTAAGTCCATTTGTTTCATAACTTCTGTTAGCTTCACTGTGTCCCTGTTTAGTTTCTGTTTCCATGATCTGTTCATTGATGAAAGTGGTGTGTTGAAGTCTCCCACTATTATTGTGTGAGGTGCAATGTGTGCTTTGAGCTTTACTAAAGTTTCTTTAATGAATGTGGCTGCCCTTGCATTTGGAGCATAGATATTCAGAATTGAGAGTTCCTCATGGACGATTTTACCTTTGATGAGTAAAAAGTGTCCCTCCTTGTCTTTTTGATAACTTTGAGTTGGAAGTCGGTTTTATTCGATATTAGAATGACTACTCCAGCTTGTTTCTTCAGACCATTTGCTTGGGAAAATGTTTTCCAGCCTTTCACTCTGAGGTAGTGTCTGTCTTTTTCCCTGAGATGGTTTTCCTGTAAGCAGAAGAATGTTGGGTCCTGTTTGTGTAGCATGTCTGTTAGTCTATGTCTTTTTATTGGGGAATTGAATCCATTGGTATTAAGAGATATTAAGGAAAAGTAATTTTTGCTTCCTATTATTTTTGTTTTTAGAGTTGGCATTCTGTTCTTGTGGCTGTCTTCTTTTTGTTTGTTGAGGGATTACTTTCTTGCTTTTTCTAGGGCGTGGTTTCTGTCCTTGTATTGGTTTTTTTCTGTTATTATCCTTTGAAGGGCTGGATTCGTGGAAAGATAATGTGTGAATTTGGTTTTGTCGTGGAAAACTTTGGTTTCTCCATCTATGGTAATTGAGAGTTTGGCTGGGTACAGTAGCCTGGGCTGGCATTTGTGTTCTCTTGGGGTCTGTATAACATCTGTCCAGGCTCTTCTGGTTTTCATAGTCTCTGGTGAAAAGTCTGGTGTAATTCTCATAGGCCTGCCTTTATATGTTACTTGACCTTTTCCCCTTACTGCTTTTAATATTCTATCTTTATTCAGTGCATTTGTTGTCTGATTATTATGTGTTGGGAAGAATTTCTTTTCTGGTCCAGTATATTTGGAGTTCTGTAGGCTTCTTGTATGTTCATGGGCATCTCTTTCTGTAGGTTTGGAAAGTTTTCTTCTACAATTTTGTTGAAGATATTTGCTGGCCCTTTAAGTTGAAAATCTTCATTCTCATCTACTCCTATTATCTATAGGTTTGGTCTTCTCATTGTGTTCTCGATTTCCTGGATGTTTTGAGTTAGGATCTTTTTTGCATTTTGTATTTTCTTTGATTGTTGTGCCGATGTTCTCTATGGAATCTTCTGCACCTGAGATTCTCTCTTCCATCTCTTGTATTCTCTTGCTGATGCTCACATCAATGGTTCCAGATTTCTTTCCTATGTTTTCTATCTCCAGCGTTGCCTCACTTTGGGTTTTCTTTATTGTGTCTACATCCCTTTTTAGGTCTTGGATTGTTTTATTCAAATCCATCACCTATTTGGTCGTGTTTTCCTGCAATTCTTTAAGGGATTTTTGTGCTTCCTCTTTAAGGTCTTCTACCTGTTTAGCAGTGTTCTCCTGTATTTCTTAAGTGAGTTATTAAAGTCCTTCTTGATGTCCTCTACCATCATCATGAGATAGGCTTTTAAATCAGGGACTATCTTTTCGGGTGTGTTGGGGTGCCCAGGACTGGGTGGCTTGGGAGTGCTATGTTCTGATGATGGTGAGTGGTCTTGGTTTCTGTTAGTAAGATTCTTACGTTTGCCTTTCACCATCTGGTAATCTCTAGAGTTAATTGTTGTAGTTGTCTCTGGTTAGAGCTTGTTCCTCAGGTGATTCTGTTATCCTCTATCAGCAGACCTGGGAGACTAGCTCTCTCCTGCGTTTCAGTGTTCAGAGCATTCTCTGCAGGCAAGCTCTCCTCTTGCAGGGAAGGTGCCCAGATATCTAGTGTTCAAATCTGCCTTCTGACAGAAGTTGTGGTCTACTCACCAAGGTCTTAAGATCCCATGGAGGTTCCTGTGTGTACCTTGCGGGTGTCCTCAGACCTCTCACCCAAGGTATCCTGGTGCTGGTGTGGACCAGAAGGTACTTGTGACCCTGATCAGGCTGGGTTTTCTGCTTCCCTAATTAATGCAGTCTCAGGTCCCGCGTGATTGGATTGGAGCAGAAACTGTGTTCCACTCACCAGAGATCTTAAGATTCCGTGGAAGGTCCTGTGGGTACCTTACGGGTGTCCACAGACTCCACGCCTAAGGTACCCCGGTGCTGGTGTCTTATTTATACTTTTAGCATCTTGGCCAAAGTCCCATAATTTGAATGATTTTCAAAATTAATCCTTTCTATTGGTACATTTATATTTTGAAGGTTGTGTTCCAGGACAATTTATGGTAAGTATGACAGTTACTTCAAAAGATCAGCCATTCCACCTAAGGTTTTTATTTATTCTCAAAAGTCTTATTTTTAAAAATTTGATAAGTTCTTATTGGAAGAGCATATAAGACCTGCACCCCTAATCCTCTGTATGTTCAGAATCATCAGGCCCTGAGAACTCTTGACTTAGTCCAAGAAACTCTGAATCAAATCAAAAGCTGACACTAGAGGGTCAGAGTCGAATGGGACATGTTTAAGGGTGTACCTTAGAAGCCCTGTGCATGAGTCCACCAAGAGGCAATGGGCAGAAAATGATGGCATTAAAGTTATATTTTGAAAAGTGATTTGTAGAAGGTCTTATAGATGAGGGGATAATAGGCATCTCTTAATGAGGGATATTATGGTTTCAGGCTTAAATATCTGGCCCCCAGCTTGTTGAGCTCATTGAGGAACTTAAGGATCTTGGAAAGCAGAAACCATGATATAGTGATGCCCACTGGCTTGCTTTCCATGACTTGCTCAGCTTATTATCTTACATAACTTAGGGCCACTTGCCCAAAAGTGGGTCCTCCAATATCAAGCATTAAACAAGAAAATGCCCCTACAAACGTGGTTACAAGACATAAAGGCAAGTATTTACTCTTCCAAAGTGACTCTAGTTTGTGTCAAATTAATAAAAACTAATTTACATACGTGGGCATTATAATCACAATGACAAGAAAAGTCAGTATTGCCAGGAATGAGTATAATGCTGAAATACAAATATCTGGCACAGTACATGGAGAATCCACAGTGGCTAGTGTAGGAGGAAGGAGCAGTTGGCATAATATATATTTATGTGACTTTGCTTTAGAGAGTGTTTCTAACCAATGTCCTCTAGAACTAGCACAAAAATACTAGTGGAAGGTGTAAAGTACAAAAGGATGACCCATATACCAGGTTAATAGCAACAGATGCCGTGGCCACTGACACAAGGACTTTGGAGCCTATTACTTGTATTCTCACATCACTGCTCTTCTTTCTCTGTCTCTGTGACCTTAGGCATGTGGGACACTCATCCATGAAATAGAAAGAGCCACAGTACTACCTTAGGGTCATTGGGAGGATTAAAGGAGTTAATTATTTATAATGGGTTGTACATGAATCTGAAAATGGGTAAGCCATACTTAAATCGTTAGTAAACAGATTAGTGGTTGTGGTAACTAAATATCATGAATCTACCAAGAACACTTGTTCTGGGTTTCAGACTTGAAGAAACCTTTCCTTTAAAGAGAAGGGTACACAAAGGATAACTGAAGTCTACAACTAGAGATCTTTTTTATTATTCTTATTTTATTAATCATTTTATTTACATTTCAAATGACATCCCCATTCCTGGTTACCAATCCAACACCACCACCCCCATCCCATCCTTCTTCACCCTTTACCTCTATGAGGGTGCTCCTCCACCCATTCACTCATTCCTGCCTCATCCCTCTAGATCTTAACCTAGTAACTTGTTCCAAGGAAGAACTCTAGTTTTGGCTCCAGTATTAGCTGACCTAAACCTTGTGTAAGAAGGCATGGTACCTTCATTCTATAGGTACCAGACTCCCCTGTAGAAATCAACTGGGAGTCTGTTATTATTTTGGTTGTTTTGTTTTATTTTGTTTGTTTGTTTGTTGTTTTTTGCTTTAGTAAATAGTTCCTAACAAATGCAACAGAAGCAGGGGGAGGGGATAAGGGGTTTTCAGAGTGGAAACCAGGAAAGAGGATAACATTTGAAATGTAAATAAAGAAAATATCTAATTAAAAAAGGGGGGAGCAAATGTAACAGATGGATGCAACAGAGCAAAACCAAAAAAAGAGATTTCTCCCCACTCTTAGAGCTCTCTGATTATCCTTTGCCTTTCTGAACTGAATCTATCCTTTTTATAGGTGTTTCAGAAAGAAATACAATGTTATTAGGACCATTTTTAATTCACATAGCCCAGATATCTTTGGGTAACTGTCATAATCACTGAGTTATGCATCTATACTGTACATAAAACAAATTGCTGTGTAGTGTATATTAGAAGAGATGAAAAATAAACCACAATATTCTTTATAATTGCAGCTACAATCACCCAAATAGATCATTAAAATTTTTATAGGAGCACATTGGAATGTACTTTGTATCAGTTTAAGTGTATGTGCCTCAAGGGTCATCCAACTTCATTTGTACAACTAGAAAGATGATTTTATACTGGACAATTTACTGGCTAAAATTTTTAGATTTTATACTATAGACTACTGGCTTCTCCCCACCCAAAACAAAAAACAAAGACAAGGAGAACTCTATCAATCCCATTAATTAAATAAGCATATGAATATATGTGGGCTTACTGTTAAATTCAGTCAACTTAATCAAAAAATATGGATAAAAGTTTATCAAAGATTAGTTATCACAGCTTACTTCACTTAAAAATCTATTTAGACACTATTCATTTCTTTTAAACAAAAATTAATTTTAATGTCTCAGTATGTGCTTCACACATGAAACTGTCACTCCTATCTAAGTATAAACTTATCTATAAAAACAATGAATGAGGAGATCCATATAAAATGTAGCTCTTTCTGAATAGAAATCACGGGTCTATTAAATTCATGTACAATTTCTGAAAAAAATATCTAACCCTTCCTAAAATGCTTCATTTAATGAAACAGTATTTTTTAACAAAAAGAAAAGAATAAATTCAGGAAAATGAAAAATAGAATGCTTTCTACAGAGACTGACAAAAGGGTTCTGGGGACATGAGTTATATTGCCTTTCAACACAACCCTGTTTCATCCTAGGAAGTTCTAAAAGGTTTGGTTTAAATTTTTCAGAAGCTTGTTTCATTGTAAGCATTACCATATATGCCAAATGACCCATTAAGAGTATTCCACTGCAGCTGGAAGAACTCTGGGTTAAACATACAGGAGCCTGCAACCTAAGATGCTGAGCAAATATGCAGCTCACTTTCATCTACCACAGCTCTGGGAGAAGATATTATCTGTTGGGAGCCGCGCCCACATTCGCCGTTACAAGATGGCGCTGACAGCTGTGTTCTAAGTGGTAAACAAATAATCTGCGCATATGCCGAGGGTGGTTCTCCACTCCATGTGCTCTGCCTTCCCCGTGACGTCAACTCGGCCGATGGGCTGCAGCCAATCAGGGAGTGACACGTCCTAGGCGAAATATAACTCTCCTAAAAAAGGGACGGGGTTTCGTTTTCTCTCTCTCTTGCTTCTTGCACTCTGGCTCCTGAAGATGTAAGCAATAAAGTTTTGCCGCAGAAGATTCTGGTCTGTTGCGTCTTTCCTGGCCGGTCGTGAGAACGCGTCTAATAACAATTGGTGCCGAATTCCGGGACGAGAAAAAACTCGGGACTGGCGCAAGGAAGATCCCTCATTCCAGAACCAGAACTGCGGGTCGCGGTAATAAAGGTTCCCGTAAAGCAGACTGTTAAGAAGGATTCAACTGTATGAATTCAGAACTTTTCAGCTGGGGAACGAGAGTACCAGTGAGTACAGCTTTACGAGGTAAGTCTGATCTTGAACTTTCTAAGGAAATTCAAGACAGTCTATCAGAAGTAAAGTAGAATATGTTTGGCCTTGAATTTTTTCTAGTGTTAGAAGCCCTTTTGTTCCTTTTCACATGTTATCAAGTGGTTAAGGCAGGGCGGATTCTAGATGAAATTCAGGACAAGCTATCAGAAGTAAAGCGGGGAGAGAGAGTAGGAACAAAGAGGAAATATGGTACACAAAATAAGTATACAGGCCTTTCCAAGGGTCTTGAACCCGAGGAAAAGTTAAGGTTAGGTAGGAATACCTGGAGAGAGATTAGAAGAAAAAGAGGAAAAAGGGAAAAGAAGAAAGATCAATTAGCGGAGGTCTCTAGGAAAAGGAGCCTGTGCTCATCGCTGGATGGGCTCGGGGAGCCAGCTCTTAGTAGCTCTGAAGCAGATGAAGAATTCTCCTCTGAAGAAACAGACTGGGAGGAAGAAGCAGCTCATTATGAGAAAAAAGGGTACCAGCCAGGTAAAGTGCTAGCTAATCAGTTAAGGAAGCCAAAAGCGGCTGGCGAAGGCCAGTTTGCTGATTGGCCTCAGGGCAGTCGGCTTCAAGGTCCGCCCTATGCGGAGTCCCCGCCAGCGTAGTGCGTCAGCCCTGCGCAGAGAGGCAGTGCGCAGAGAGGCAGTGCGCAGACTCATTCATTCCCAGAGAGGAACAAAGGAAAATACAACAGGCATTTCCGGTCTTTGAAGGAGCCGAGGGTGGGCGTGTCCACGCTCCGGTAGAATACTTACAAATTAAAGAAATTGCCGAGTCGGTCCGTAAATACGGAACCAATGCTAATTTTACCTTGGTGCAGTTAGACAGGCTTGCCGGCATGGCACTAACTCCTGCCGACTGGCAAACGGTTGTAAAAGCCGCTCTCCCTAGTATGGGCAAATATATGGAATGGAGAGCGCTTTGGCACGAAGCTGCACAAGCGCAGGCCCGAGCAAACGCAGCTGCTTTGACTCCAGAGCAGAGAGATTGGACTTTTGACTTGTTAACGGGTCAGGGAGCTTATTCTGCTGATCAGACAAACTACCATTGGGGAGCTTATGCCCAGATTTCTTCCACGGCTATTAGGGCCTGGAAGGCGCTCTCTCGAGCAGGTGAAACCACTGGGCAGTTAACAAAGATAATCCAGGGACCTCAGGAATCCTTCTCAGATTTTGTGGCCAGAATGACAGAGGCAGCAGAGCGTATTTTTGGAGAGTCAGAGCAAGCTGCGCCTCTGATAGAACAGCTAATCTATGAGCAAGCCACAAAGGAGTGCCGAGCGGCCATAGCCCCAAGAAAGAACAAAGGCTTACAAGACTGGCTCAGGGTCTGTCGAGAGCTTGGGGGACCTCTCACCAATGCAGGCTTAGCGGCCGCCATCCTCCAATCTCAGAACCGCTCCATGAGCAGAAATGATCAGAGGACATGTTTTAATTGCGGAAAGCCTGGGCATTTTAAGAAAGATTGCAGAGCTCCAGATAAACAGGGAGGGACTCTCACTCTTTGCTCTAAGTGTGGCAAGGGTTATCATAGAGCTGACCAGTGTCGCTCTGTGAGGGATATAAAGGGCAGAGTCCTTCCCCCACCTGATAGTCAATCAACTGATGTGCCAAAAAAACGGGTCATCGGGCCCTCGGTCCCAGGGCCCTCAAAGATATGGGAACCGGTTTGTCAGGACCCAGGAAGCAGTCAGAGAGGCGACCCAGGAAGACCCACAAGGGTGGACCTGCGTGCCGCCTCCGACTTCCTATTAATGCCTCAAATGAGTATTCAGCCGGTGCCGGTGGAGCCTATACCATCCTTGCCCCTGGGAACCATGGGCCTTATTCTCGGCCGGGGTTCACTCACCTTGCAGGGCTTAGTAGTCCACCCTGGAGTTATGGATTGTCAACATTCCCCTGAAATACAGGTCCTGTGCTCAAGCCCTAAAGGCGTTTTTTCTATTAGTAAAGGAGATAGGATAGCTCAACTGCTGCTCCTCCCTGATAATACCAGGGAGAAATTTGCAGGACCTGAGATAAAGAAAATGGGCTCCTCAGGAAATGATTCTGCCTATTTGGTTGTATCTTTAAATGATAGACCTAAGCTCCGCCTTAAGATCAACGGAAAAGAGTTTGAAGGCATCCTTAATACCGGAGCAGATAAAAGTATAATTTCTACACATTGGTGGCCCAAAGCATGGCCCACCACAGAGTCATCTCATTCATTACAGGGCCTAGGTTATCAATCATGTCCCACTATAAGCTCCATTGCCTTGACGTGGGAATCCTCTGAAGGGCAGCAAGGGAAATTCATACCTTATGTGCTCCCACTCCCGGTTAACCTCTGGGGAAGGGATATTATGCAGCATTTGGGCCTTATTTTGTCCAATGAAAACACCCCATCGGGAGGGTATTCAACTAAAGCAAAAAATATCATGGCAAAGATGGGTTATAAAGAAGGAAAAGGGTTAGGATATCAAGAACAGGGAAGGATAGAGCCCATCTCACCTAATGGAAACCAAGACAGACAGGGTCTGGGTTTTTCCTTAGTGGCCATTGGGGCAGTACGGCCCATACCATGGAAAACAGGGGACCCAGTGTGGGTTCCTCAATGGCACCTATCCTCTGAAAAACTAGAAGCTGTGATTCAACTGGTAGAGGAACAATTAAAATTAGGCCATATTGAACCCTCTACCTCACCTTGGAATACTCCAATTTTTGTAATTAAGAAAAAGTCAGGAAAGTGGAGACTGCTCCATGACCTCAGAGCCATTAATGAGCAAATGAACTTATTTGGCCCAGTACAGAGGGGTCTCCCTGTACTTTCCGCCTTACCACGTGGCTGGAATTTAATTATTATAGATATTAAAGATTGTTTCTTTTCTATACCTTTGTGTCCAAGGGATAGGCCCAGATTTGCCTTTACCATCCCCTCTATTAATCACATGGAACCTGATAAGAGGTATCAATGGAAGGTCTTACCACAGGGAATGTCCAATAGTCCTACTATGTGTCAACTTTATGTACAAGAAGCTCTTTTGCCAGTGAGGGAACAATTCCCCTCTTTAATTTTGCTCCTTTACATGGATGACATCCTCCTGTGCCATAAAGACCTTACCATGCTACAAAAGGCATATCCTTTTCTACTTAAAACTTTAAGTCAGTGGGGTTTACAGATAGCCACAGAAAAGGTCCAAATTTCTGATACAGGACAATTCTTGGGCTCTGTGGTGTCCCCAGATAAGATTGTGCCCCAAAAGGTAGAGATAAGAAGAGATCACCTCCATACCTTAAATGATTTTCAAAAGCTGTTGGGAGATATTAATTGGCTCAGACCTTTTTTAAAGATTCCTTCCGCTGAGTTAAGGCCTTTGTTTGGTATTTTAGAAGGAGATCCTCATATCTCCTCCCCTAGGACTCTTACTCTAGCTGCTAACCAGGCCTTACAAAAAGTGGAAAAAGCCTTACAGAATGCACAATTACAACGTATTGAGGATTCGCAGCCTTTCAGTTTGTGTGTCTTTAAGACAGCACAATTGCCAACCGCAGTTTTGTGGCAGAATGGGCCATTGTTGTGGATCCATCCAAACGTATCCCCAGCTAAAATAATAGATTGGTATCCTGATGCAATTGCACAGCTTGCCCTTAAAGGCCTAAAAGCAGCAATCACCCACTTTGGGCAAAGTCCATATCTTTTAATTGTACCTTATACCGCTGCACAGGTTCAAACCTTGGCAGCCACATCTAATGATTGGGCAGTTTTAGTTACCTCCTTTTCAGGACAAATAGATAACCATTATCCAAAGCATCCAATCTTACAGTTTGCCCAAAATCAATCTGTTGTTTTTCCACAAATAACAGTAAGAAACCCACTTAAAAATGGGATTGTGGTATATACTGATGGATCAAAAACTGGCATAGGTGCCTATGTGGCTAATGGTAAAGTGGTATCCAAACAATATAATGAAAATTCACCTCAAGTGGTAGAATGTTTAGTGGTCTTAGAAGTTTTAAAAACCTTTTTAGAACCCCTTAATATTGTGTCAGATTCCTGTTATGTGGTTAATGCAGTAAATCTTTTAGAAGTGGCTGGAGTGATTAAGCCTTCCAGTAGAGTTGCCAATATTTTTCAGCAGATACAATTAGTTTTGTTATCTAGAAGATTTCCTGTTTATATTACTCATGTTAGAGCCCATTCAGGCCTACCTGGCCCCATGGCTCTGGGAAATGATTTGGCAGATAAGGCCACTAAAGTGGTGGCTGCTGCCCTATCATCCCCGGTAGAGGCTGCAAGAAATTTTCATAACAATTTTCATGTGACGGCTGAAACATTACGCAGTCGTTTCTCCTTGACAAGAAAAGAAGCCCGTGACATTGTTACTCAATGTCAAAGCTGCTGTGAGTTCTTGCCAGTTCCTCATGTGGAAATTAACCCACGCGGTATTCGACCTCTACAGGTCTGGCAAATGGATGTTACACATGTTTCTTCCTTTGGAAAACTTCAATATCTCCATGTGTCCATTGACACATGTTCTGGCATCATGTTTGCTTCTCCGTTAACTGGAGAAAAGGCCTCACATGTGATTCAACATTGTCTTGAGGCATGGAATGCTTGGGGGAAACCCAGACTCCTTAAGACTGATAATGGACCAGCTTATACGTCTCAAAAATTCCAACAGTTCTGCCGTCAGATGGACGTGACCCACCTGACTGGACTTCCATACAACCCTCAAGGACAGGGTATTGTTGAGCGTGCGCATCGCACCCTCAAAGCCTATCTTATAAAACAGAAGAGGGGAACTTTTGAGGAGACTGTACCCCAAGCACCAAGAGTGTCTGTGTCTTTGGCACTCTTTACACTCAATTTTTTAAATATTGATGCTCATGGCCATACTGCGGCTGAACGTCATTGTTCAGAGCCAGATAGGCCCAATGAGATGGTTAAATGGAAAAATGTCCTTGATAATAAATGGTATGGCCCGGATCCTATTTTGATAAGATCCAGGGGAGCTATCTGTGTTTTCCCACAGAATGAAGACAACCCATTTTGGATACCAGAAAGACTCACCCGAAAAATCCAGACTGACCAAGGGAATACTGATGTCCCTCGTCTGGGTGATGTCCAGGGCGTCAATAATAAAGAGAGAGCAGCGTTGGGGGATAATGTCGACATTTCCACTCCCAATGACGGTGATGTATAATGCTCAAGTATTCTCCTGCTTTTTTACCACTAACTGGGAACTGGGTTTAGCCTTGATTCAGACAGCCTTGGCTCTGTCTGGACAGGTCCAGACGACTGACACCATTAACACTTTGTCAGCCTCAGTGACTACAGTCATAGATGAACAGGCCTCAGCTAATGTCAAGATACAGAGAGGTCTCATGCTGGTTAATCAACTCATAGATCTTGTCCAGATACAACTAGATGTATTATGACAAATAACTCAGCTGGGATGTGAACAAAAGTTTCCGGGATTGTGTGTTATTTCCATTCAGTATGTTAAATTTACTAGGGCAGCTAATTTGTCAAAAAGTCTTTTTCAGTATATGTTACAGAATTGGACGGCTGAATTTGAACAGATCCTTCGGGAATTGAGACTTCAGGTCAACTCCACACGCTTGGACCTGTCCCTGACCAAAGGATTACCCAATTGGATCTCCTCAGCATTTTCCTTCTTTAAAAAATGGGTGGGATTAATATTATTTGGAGATACACTTTGCTGTGGATTAGTGTTGCTTCTTTGATTGGTCTGTAAGCTTAAGGCCCAAACTAGGAGAGACAAGGTGGTTATTGCCCAGGCGCTTGCAGGACTAGAACATGGAGCTCCCCCTGATATATGGTTATCTATGCTTAGGCAATAGGTCGCTGGCCACTCAGCTCTTACATCTCACGAGGCTAGACTCATTGCACGGGATAGAGTGAGTGTGCTTCAGCAGCCCGAGAGAGTTGCACGGCTAAGCACTGCAATGGAAAGGCTCTGCGGCATATATGAGCCTATTCTAGGGAGACATGTCATCTTTCATGAAGGTTCAGTGTCCTAGTTCCCTTCCCCCAGGCAAAACGACACGGGAGCAGGTCAGGGTTGCTCTGGGTAAAAGCCTGTGAGCCTAAGAGCTAATCCTGTACATGGCTCCTTTACCTACACACTGGGGATTTGACCTCTATCTCCACTCTCATTAATATGGGTGGCCTATTTGCTCTTATTAAAAGGAAAGGGGGAGATGTTGGGAGCCGCGCCCACATTCGCCGTTACAAGATGGCGCTGACAGCTGTGTTCTAAGTGGTAAACAAATAATCTGCGCATATGCCGAGGGTGGTTCTCCACTCCATGTGCTCTGCCTTCCCCGTGACGTCAACTCGGCCGATGGGCTGCAGCCAATCAGGGAGTGACACGTCCTAGGCGAAATATAACTCTCCTAAAAAAGGGACGGGGTTTCGTTTTCTCTCTCTCTTGCTTCTTGCACTCTGGCTCCGGAAGATGTAAGCAATAAAGTTTTGCCGCAGAAGATTCTGGTCTGTTGCGTCTTTCCTGGCCGGTCGTGAGAACGCGTCTAATAACAATTATCCACAGAACATTTGCTACGTTAGAATACACATTGATAGAGTACCACAGAATTTTGTAGGGCATGTGGGTGTTTTGGTCCCCTGAGACCAAAGTCTATCTGTCCTAACTTTATGGAAAGCTGCTCAGTTCTCACCATTCACATGGTTTGACAGTAATAGTTTTTATACAAACACCTAGAGATCTAAGGTATGTCTTTGTGTTTTCAGGAGGTATTTGTACCTCCATGCTAACACAGTTTTCCTGGTCCACACCTCTAGCAATTTGTTTTGGGTCCTTTCCAAGGATGCACTTTCAGAATCTGAAGAGTAGGATATGCCCACATTTATCTTAGCAGTACTGGTCAGCCAAGTGTTAATTATAGTTGTGTCCTGGAAACACCTCTCTGACCAGACTTCTATAAACCCTCTCTGAAATTTTGAAGAAAAAAAAAAAAAGATAGTTGTGTGTCACTGAGAGTATCCTGGACTCAAGTCATTGAGTGTATTGTGATACTGTTTCACCACATGAGCCCCCAAAGGCTGTAGAGTCAATGGTGCAACAATATCCTGTGGATTTTGAATGAGTGCCATGTTGAGAGAGACAGAGATTTTATACTTCAAAAAGCAAACTAAAAGATGCATATCCTAAAGGCATTTATTTCTTGGAGAGAGTTTAAACAATTTGCTTCTGGAAAATGAAGTCCATGCACATCAATTGTTTATATTTTGCTTTCTTTCCACTCAATCACTCTATCAAGAAATCACCAGACTTAGTTCAGTAGGATGAAAAGAACAGCAAGAGACCAAGTAATTTCAGCGAGTTCAGGCATAGGACATGAGGGTTTGAGCATCTTTGCACTTTCTACATAAGTGGAAGGGAGTGAAGATAGATCCTAAGTAAGAAATGGTACAATGGACAGAACCACTAGGAATGGAATTGCTGAGGTATGTTCATTGAACACTGAGTACCTGCCTCCCTTGGTGAAATCTGTATCTTGTGGGTAATGAGGTAATAAGGGTTCTTCAGTGTTAGCATGGGTAATGTGGAACTTATAATATAGTCAATAGGAAGCCATAAATCATTCTAGGGATGATGAAAAACACATTCACTTATCTAAAAGTACAACACAGACTTTTATGGGTAAGATGGAAAGTGGAAAACTAAAAAGTGATAACGCTTTTAGGTGGGAAACATCTCACTTGCTATCACATGATGCTTGTTCTCAGAGAGAGAAAAAATGTGAAATTGTTCTCTATCAAGGCCACCCTCTCCCCTTGTCCCAAATCTAATAGTTAATCTCACTCCCAAAATAAAATAAACACTATACTAAGAACTTCAAATACAACAGGAAGATGGAAGAGGAAGATAGTTGTGTGCTGCTTTTCTCTGGCTAACTCACTGAAGAACAGCTGAATAAGAAGTCTGTCCCTTTAAAAGAACTGCAGTCCCTCAGACTCCAATTGGGAAGAACCCTTTTAGTACCAACAATCTTTTATTTGGAACAGAGCCAGCTAAGCATATCTAAATTGCCCTGGATAACAGATCCCAATTCAAAGTAATTCCTTATCAAAGTTATTAATCTTTCCTAATGTAATCTCCTTCATGCCACACCTTGCCCCTACTGAAGTCCTTCCCACATGCTTGTCAAGGTTTAGATCCCAAACTCTGCCTAAAGCCACATCAAACCTGCTAGTGTCATTGCAAGAGCAACTCAGGAAGCCTTTTTCCCCCTAAATGTAAATTTGGATTTGAAGATTGAAGTTTATGTTAATTAAAGTTTTATTGCTATAAAGAGACAACATGATCATGGCAACTCCGGTAAAGGAAAACATTTAATTTGGGCTAGTTTACAGTTTCAAAGGTTTAGTCCATTGTTGCCATATGGGAAGCATGTTGACATGCAGGCAGACATGCTGAGGAGCTAAGAGTTTTACATCTGGATCCACAGACAACAGGAAAAGATTACCACACTGGGCCTAGCTTAAACATCTGAGACCTCAAAGCCCTCCCTCACTGACACACTTCCTCCAACAATACTATACCTATTCCAAAATGGTTATATTGTCTAATAGTGCCACTCCCTATAAGCACATTGGAGGCATTTTTTTCCAAACCACCACCCAAGTAAAAACTTCTTTTAATCTCAAAAGCCTACATACCTACCAACGTTGATACTTTCAGCAAACTATGACTCTAACATTCACAAAAATAATCCATCTCCAACTTAAAACTATGCCAATATTCTCTCTCTCTCTCTCTCTCTCTCTCTCTCTCTCTCTCTCTCTCTCTGTGTGTGTGTGTGTGTGTGTGTGTGTGTGTGCGTGTGTGTGTGTGTGTGTGTGCGTGTGTGTGTGTGTGTGTGTGTGTGTGTGTGTGTGTGTATGTAAGAGAGAGAGAGAGAGAGAGAGAGATCATGTATGGGTGTTAGCTCTTGTATGCTAGTATATATGCATGTATGTAGAATCCAGCAAGCAGTCTCAGTTGTAGTTACTCAGTGTCCATTCACCTTGTTTTTAGAGATCAGGTCTCTCACTGAATCTGGGGCTTATAGAGTAGACTACTGGCTGCCGAGAAAACTTCTCCTATACCTAGAATTTGCTGAAAATCTGAGTGTTTGAGATGTCTTAATAGAAATTTATTCCTAATACTGCTGTTTTAAAATTTCTTACTCAAAATATTTTCATTTAATAATCTATAGCCCAAGATAAAATTCACATGCCACATGAAGTTCAAGAAGAAGGTAGATAAAAGTATGTATACTTCAGTCCTTCTTAAAAGGGGAAAAATACTCACAAGAGGAAATACAGAGACAAAGTGTGGAACAGAGACTGAAGGAAAGGTCATCCAGAGACTGCCCCACTTGGAGATCCATCCGATATACAGTCACCAAACCCAGACACTAATGCTGATGCAAAGAATTGCTTCCTGACAGGAGCTTGATATGGCTGTCTCCTGAGAGGCTCTGCCGGAGCTTGACGAATACAGTGCCTGATGCTCACAGCCAACCTTTGGATTGAGCACAGGGTCCCCAGTGGGGTCCCCAATGGAGGAGTTAGAGAAAGGGCTGAAGGAGCTGAAGGGGTTTGCAACCCCATAGGAAGAACAATAATATCAACCAACCAGACCCCCACCCCAGAGCTCCCAGGGACTAAACCACCAACCAAAGAGTACACATGGAGCAACCCATGGTTCCAGCCACATATGTAGCAGAGGATGTCCTTGTCAGGCACTAATGGCAGGAGAGACTCTTGGTTTTGTGAAGTCTCGGTGCCCCAGTGTATGGGAATGCCAGGGCACAAAGGCAGGAATGGGTGGGTGGGTGGGTGGGTGTGGGAGCACCCTCACAGAAACAGGGGAAGAGAGAGGGATGGGGGCTTCTGGAGGGGAAACAGGGAAAGGGAGTAACATTTGAAATGTAAATAAAGAAAATATCCAATAAAAGAAAAATAATAATAATACTTTCTACAAAAAAAAAGTCTATAGCACAGAGCATTAATATCATCTCTTCAGCTCCTATTTTCCTTTAAAAAGTTCTTTAAACCCTCAGATATTGTGCTTCCCAAACAAACCCAAGAAACATTTATTTCATGGATCTTACACAATACAATCAAAATTGTTTCAATCCAATAAAGTGGTTGATGCTGCTGTAGCAATTCTTTCAAAGGGAAAATAATCAAACTCTAAAAAGAAAAGACTATAATCTAAGTGTAGCATACATACAATCCTTATTCAAAAACTTTACCCCTAATTAGTGCTTTTAAACTTCAAGTTTGAGTTTTAGGTTCACATTCAAACAGAAGCAGCCAAAAGGAACTATTTACCAATTATCTCTGATCAGAAAGCCTAGGATTATAGCTATGTAAAGTTCCTGCTACCGTCCCCTTCACAGTTTACTGGCTTACTGTAAGTTTTTTCCTTTATCATGGTTGTCATGTGAATGTTCCTCACCATCATCTGCTTGAACATTTGGTCCCCAGCTGTTGATGGTGTTGGGGGAAGGTTGTAGAGCCTTTTGGACAGGAAATATGGCTATTGAATGACTATGATTTTATAGTCAGCACACTCTTTATAATGGACAGAATTTCTTGTATTCAGATGTATAGAGAGGGAAAACTAAAGCCAGAGGAAGAGAATCAAGATAGCTAGTGGGAGCTGTATTTCCAGGAGCTCATTGAAAGACTACATTGAGACTTCCTACTCACCATCCATACAGCCACATCTCAAGAGTCACATATCTTCCCCTGTTCACTTGTTCATTCTTGTTATCTGAAAAATATGTGCAATATAAATATGACCCTCTCTGCCTCCTGAAATTGTATGAAAATCACAAAAGTGATTTGTAAGCTTTTAAATCCTCACAAATTATAGTTATTATTTCTACCTGATCCATCATAGAGATCACCTTTAAGCAATAGATAGCTTCTTCTAGAAGGCACTGGAATGGGAAATCTCTTCCCTATTGAAGTGCTATAATCAATAGTAGTAGAGAACAATAAAAGTAAATGCTTTGATATTCATCCCTCAGAATTTCCAGACTGACCAAATAGCATTTCTAACAATAGCTATCTACTAATTAAGGTTCATCAGCAAGACCACTGTTAAAGAGTTATGTGTGGAAGACCTAGAAATCTACTAACATGAACCAAGCCCAGGGAAGTGAATGTTATCTTCCTTTTTGAAATGACCTTAAAACCCAAAATTACCCACCTGAATTGTGTTCTTCACCATTCTACCCAAAGTCATTCTTGTTCCTTTCTGTTCCCACAGTTCATTATATCATTATATACACAGCCAGTTTTAGTCCATTTCAGCCATACAGTTGCCCTCCTCATCACACGTAGTCAATATTTAAGAAATCACTGTAGTCCAACTAATTTTAATTTTGTACTATCAACCAATTACTAACAAAAGTCTGCTTTAAAAAAAAATCCTACTAGGATAATGAATGTATCAGCTTTGCCATGTCCTAAGTCAGGTTTGGTTATTATTATGAGATAATTTCAAGGTTATAATTGTTATATTCTCAATTTCCTTGAGAATTCAAGATTATTCTTTTTTATCAAAATGTAGAAATTCTCTTCAGTTTCAGTAGAGGGGTGTGTGTGTGTGTGTGTGTGTGTGTGTGTGTGTGTGTGTGTGCATGTGCCTGCTTGTGTATGTGTGTTTTGCATAAGACCCATACTGCTGCTAGGTGAAAAGATAGACTTACTTTCTTATAATTAGTATTTATCTGATAATCTTTCTCTAGTCTTCAATTTTCAATCATCTCTTAGCTGTGTAATCATATAGCTCATTGAAGCAAAGAGGAAGAGGTTGTGGCAATAGTGGTAGTAAAAGCAAGTGATAAGAATACTACCCAGGGAGCTGGTGAGATAGTTCAGAGGGTAAGAGCACCAACTGCTCTTCCAAAGGTCCAGAGTTCAAATACCAGCAACCACATGGTGGCTCACAACCATCCATAATGAGATCTGATGTCCTCTTCTGGTGCATCTGAAGCTACAGTGTACTTATTTACAATAATAAATAAATCTTTGGGCCAGAGCAAGCAGGATTTACCAGAGCAAGCAGGGTTGAGCAGGACTGATGGGAGCGAGCAGAAGTCCTAAAGTCAATTCCCAACAACCAGATGAAGGCTCACAACTATCCATACAGCTACAGTGTGTACTCATATGCATAAAATAAATAAATAAATCTTTTTTTAAAAAAGCACAAAATAATATGATTGAAGTGTTTTCTTTAAAAAACAATAGTAGTATCCAGAAAAGGATGAAGATATAAGTGATGTCTTCCAGGTGAAGCCTGGCCATCCTTGAACCATATGATCTTCCATTTTAATTTCAGTAGCAGTGTGTACAGCACTCATGTTAAAGAAGGTAGGGTCACAGAACTAAAGCCTAGACTTCAGAAATGAGACAAGAAACTCTAAGGTTTATTTACTATGTCAGCACACTAAAATCATATTTTAAATTCATAAAGTGTCTCTACCTTAGGACCTCAAAGGACTTAAATCAAAGTACTCCTTTCCATTAGTGTTATCACTGGTTGATCTAGATAGCTAGGTATCTAGACAGATAACAAGAAGAGTAAAGAAAAGGAACAAAAGAATGAAAACATGGAGAAAGGAAGGAGGGGAGAGGGTAAGGTAGGAGAACAGATAGATTCTTAACAGATTATAAAACCAGGCATGATGGCATGTACTTGTAATTCTAGCTGGGATAGCTGGATCTATGGAGCTTGCTGGACAGCTAGCCTAGCTTAATTAGCAAGCTTCATGCCAGTGAGAGACCATCTATAAAAAGAGAAAAAGAAAGAAAGAAGGAAAGAGAGAGAGAGAGAGAGAGAGAGAGAGAGAGAGAGAGAAGAAAGAAAGAAAGAAAGAAAGAAAGAAAGAAAGAAAGAAAGAAAGAAAGAAAGAAAGAGAGAGAGGGAGAAAGAGAGAAAGAAAGAGAGGAAGGAAGGAAGGAAGGAAGGAAGGAAGGAAGGAAGGAAGGAAGAAAGAAAGAAAGAAAGAAAGAAAGAAAGAAAGAAAGAAAGAAAGAAAGAAAGAAAAAGAAACAGTGACCATATTTAAAACAAAAAATGTAAGTAGCACCTGAGGAATAGCACTAAAGGTTTTCCTCCGGCCTTTACATGCATGCACACATACTCACATATACATGTACACCTGCACACTGCACATACACAAACATAACAGAAATGAGATCTACCTATCATAGATATCATCAATATTCTTATGTAAACTAAATTATAATTCATAATATCCAAAAGATAAAAATAACTGGAGTGCCCATCAGCTAAGAAAGGGCTAATTGACAGTATGGTGTATCTCTCTATATATAATGGAATACGATTTGGCTATTACAAAGAACAGGATTCCATAATTTACAACATGAATAAAAATAAATATTGCCCCTTCCACCCCTTCTGCCCCTTCTGCTCCTTCTACCCCTTCCACATGGGTCCTTTCTACTGGGGCAGATTCCCAGCTAGTCTGCTCCAGAGAAGACACCATATCCTGACCCATCCTAGAGGATATACTGTATTCAGAGCTGTAAGAACCTTCTCCCTCACCCCACCCCTGACTCAAGTCCAAGAGCTGCCTCTGTGAGTCCAGTGAACTCAAGACCCATCACCCACCAAAACTCCCACCCTCCTGAACACCACTCCCCTTCTGCCCCTTCTGCCCAGTCCTTTCTGCTGGGGCAGACTCCTAGCTGGTCTGCTCCAGTGAAGACATATCCTAACCCATCCTAGAGGATCTGCTGCACTCAGAGCAGTATATACCACCTCTTAAAGGCATGCAGGGCAACAGAACCAACAGATTGAAAGCCTCCCTGGAGTTCTGCTGCACATAGGGAACAGAAACCATGGACCATAGACCCACCCCCACACCCCCAAACCCCCCCACACCCCACACCCCCCACATCCCCACTCCGAGAACATCTTCACACAGGACAACAGTTTGACAGCTCCACTGAAAACACAACAGCCTGAAGGTCTCCCAGGAGATCTACTGCAGCAAGGACAACAGATCAGCAACTTCTCTAGCCCTCTGAAGAGTCCCTAGTTGGAAGGCCCCACAGGTTGTTTGCTACAGGCAGGATTACAGGCCTACCAGGAGAACTGAAGCAACCCAGGGACAAAAGAGACAGACTCCACACAGAGTCACCCAGACCAAAAAACACCAGGGATATCCAGATGATGAGAGGCAAGTACAAGATAGTAAGCAACAGAAGTCAATACATGTGGGCATCATCAGGAACCCAGTTCACCCACCACAGCAAACCCTGAATACAGCAACACACCTGAAAACAGGAATCTGCCCTAAAATTCTATCTCATAAAGATAATAGAGTCCTTTAGGGAGGATATCGATAACTCACTGAAAGAAATACAGGAAAACACAGGTAAAGGAATTGAATAAAGTGATCCAAGACCTAAAATTGAAAGTAGAAACAATTTTTTAAAAAATGGAGGCAAACGTGGAAATGGAAAACCTAGGAAAGAGGTCAGGAATTACAGATGTAAGTTTTACCAACAGAACACAGGAGATTGAAGAAAGAATCTTAAGTGTAGAAGATACCGTAGAAGAGATTGACACAACTGTCAAGGAAAATTCAAAATGTAAAAGACTACCAACCCAAAACATCCAGGAAATTCAGGACACAATGAAAAGACCGAATCTACGAATAATAGGAATAGATGAGAACGAAGATTCCCAGCTCAAAGGACTTAAAAACATCTTCAACAAAATCATAGAGGAAAACTTCCCCAACCTAAAGAAAGAGATGGCCATAAAGGTACAAAAAGGTCCTAAATAAATGTGACCAGAAAAGAAAATCCTCTCATTGCATAATAATCAAAATACTAAATGCACAGAACAAAGAAAGAATATTAAAGCTGCAAGGGAAAGGGGCCAAGTAACATACAATGGAAGACCCATCAGAATTACACCAGACTTCTCAAAAGAGACTATGAAAGCCAGAAGACTCTGATCAGAGGTCATGCAGACTGTAAGAGAACACAAATGCCAGCCTAGGCTACTATACACAGCAAAACTCTCAATCAACATAGATGGAGAAACCAAAATATTACAGGAAAAAAATAAATAAATTCAGACAGTATCTATCTACCAATCCAGCCCTACGGAGGAACCTAGAAGAAAAACTCTAACACAAGGAAGGTACCTGGACCAAAGAAAGGACAAGATAGTAAGCATCTCACAACAAAGCCAAAAGGAGAGGACCACAAGCACATAGAGCCAAATACAAAAACAAACTTATCAGGAACCATCAGTCATCTCTCTTTAATATCTCTCAATATTAATGGACTCAACTCACCTATAAAAAGACATAAGCTAACAGACTGGATAGGCAAACAAAACCCAGCATTTTGCTGCATACAAGAAACACATCTCAGTAACAAAGACAGGCACTATCTCAGAGTAAAATGATGGAAAAAGGTCTCCCAAGCAAATGGTCCCAGGAAACATATAGGAGTTGCCATCCTAATATCCAACAAAATAGATTTTTTAACTAAAAGTTATCAAATGTAATGAGGAAAGACACTTCATATTCATCAAAGGGAAAATCCACCAAGAGAAAGTCTCAATTCTGAACATCTATGCCCCAAATGCAAGAGCACCCACATTTATAAAAGAAACTTTACTGAAGCTCAAAGCACATACTGAACCCACACACAATAATAGTGGGAGACTTCAACAACCAACTCTCAGCCATGGACATTGAAACAGAAACTAAACAGAGACACAGCAAAACTAGTAGAGGTTGTGAGCCAAATGGATTTAACAGATATCTACAGAACATTTCACCCTAAACCACCTTCTCAGAACCTCATGGTACCTTCTCCAAAATTGACCATATGATTGGTCAAAAAACAATCCTCAACGGATACAAGAAGATTGAAATGATATCATGAATCCTATCAGATCATGGCCTAAGGCTGGTCTTCAATAACAGCAAAAACAACAGAAAGCCCACATACACATGGAAACTGAACAACTATCTACTCAATGATAATTTAGCCAGTGAAGAAATAAAAAAATAAAAGACTTCCTGGAATTTAATGAAAATGTTGACACATCATACCCAAACTTCTGAAACACAATGCAAGCAGTGCTAAGAGGAAAATTCACAGCACTAAGTGCCCTGGTAAAAAAACTGGAGAGATCTTACACTATCAACTTAACAGCACATCTGAGAACTCTAGAGAACAAAAAGAAGCAAACTCACCCAAGAGGAGTAGAAGGCAGAAAATAGTCAACCTCAGGGCCAAATAGAAGTCAACCAAATGGAAACAACGAAAACTACAAAGGATCAACAAAACCAAAAGGTGGCTCTTTGAGAGAATCAACAAGACAGATAAACCCCTAGCCAAACCAACTAAAGGGCCCAGAGGCAGAATCCAAATTAACAAAATCAGAAATTAAAAGGGAGATATAACAACAGAAACTGAGGAAATCCAAAAAATTATCCGGTCCTACTATAAAAGTCAATACTCAACAAAACTGGAAAATCTAGATGAAATGGATGGTTTTCTAGACAGATGCCACATACCAAAGTAAAATCAAGAGCAGGTAAACTATCTAAACAGGCCCACATCGCACAAGGAAATAGAAGTCATTAAGAACCTCCCAACCAAAAATAAATAAATAAATAAATAAATAAATTTTTAAAAGCCCAGAGTCAGATGTATTTTGTACAGAATTCTACCAGACCTTCAAAGAAGACCTGATACCAATATTCCTCAAACTATTCCATAAAATAGAAACAGAAGGAGCACTACCTAACTTGTTCTATGAAGTCACAATTACTCTGATACCTAAACTACACAAAGACCCAACCAAAAAAGAGAACTTCAGACCAATCTCCCTTATGAATAATGATGCAAAAATACTCAATAAAATTCTTGTGAAATAGCCTGGCGCACGCCTTTAATCCCAGCACTTGGGAGGCAGAGGCAGGCAGATCTCTGAGTTCGAGGCCAGCCTGGTCTACAGAGTGAGTTCCAGGACACCCAGGGATATACAGAGAAACCCTGTCTCAAAAAACCAAAAAAAAAAAAAAAAAATTCTTGTGAAATGAACCCAAGAACACATCAAAACCATCATTCAACACAATCAAGTAGGCTTCATCCCAGGGATGCAAGGTTGGTTGAATATATGAAAATCCATTAATGTAATCTACTATATAAACAAACTCAAAGAAAAAAATCAAATGATCATCTCCTTATATGAAGAAAAAACATTTGACAAAATACAACACCCATTCATGTTAAAAATATTGGAGAGATCAGGAATTCAAGGCCCATACCTAAACATAATAAAAGCAATTTACTGCAAATTTTACCAATAGCCAATATCAAGTTAAATGGAGACATCCTTGAAGCAATCCCACTGAAATCGGGGACAACACAAGGATGCCCACTCTCCCCATATCTATTCAATATAGTACTCCAAGTGTTACCTAGAACAATAAGACAACAAAAAGAGATCAAAGGGATACAAATTGGTAATGAACAAATAAAGGTATCACTATTTGGAGATGATATGATAGTATACATAAGTGACCCAAAAACTTCTACCAGACAACTTCTCCAGCTGATAAACAACTTCAGCAAAGTGGCCGGATATAAAATTAACTCAAATAAATCAGTAGCCTTCCTTTATACAAATGATAAATGACTGAGAAAGAAATTATGGAAACAAATCCCCTCACAATAGCCACAAATAGTATATAATTTCTTGGGGTAACGCTAACCCAACAAGTGAAAGACCTGTAATACAATAACTTCAAGTCTCTCAAGAAAGAAATTGAAGATCTCAGAAAATGGAGAGATCTCCCATGCTCATGGATTTGCAGAATTAACATAGTAAAAATGGCCATCCTACCAAAGGCAATCTATAGATTCAATATAATCCCCATCAAAATCCCAACACAATTCTTCAAAGACATGGAAAGAGCAATTCTCAAATTCATCTGGAAAGGCAAAAAAAAAAAAAAAAAAAAAAAAAGACCCCAGAATATCGAAAACAATTCTTAACATTAAAAGAACAGCTGGGGGAATCACCATCCCTGGCCTCAAGTTTTACTGCAGAGCAATAGTGATAAAAACTGCATGGTATTGGTAAAGAGACAGGCACATTGATCAATGGAATAGAATTGAAGACCGAGAAATAAAACCTCATACTTACCATCACTTGATCTTTAACAAAGATGCCAAAAACATACAATGTTAAAAAGAAAGCATCTTCAATAAATGGTGCTGGCCTAACTGGCTGTCTGCATGTAGAAGAATGAAAATAGACATATTTTTCACCGTGTACAAAGCTCAAATCCAAGTGGATCAAGAACCTGAACGTAAAACCATATACACTGAATCTAATTGAAGAGAAAGTGGGAAAGAGCCTTGAAGTCATCGGCACAGGGGGAAGTTTCCTAAACAGAACTCCAATGGCTCATGCTCTAAGATCAAGAATTGATAAATGGAACCTTATATAACTGGAAAGCTTCTATAAGGCAAAGGACATAGTCAATAAGACAAATTGGCAACCTACAGATTGGAAAAAATGTTGACTCACCCCACATCCAATAGAGCTAATATCCAAAATATATAAAGAACTCAAAAAGTTAATCACCAAAAAACCAAACAACCCTATCAAAAAATGGGGTATAGAACTAAACCAAGAATTCATAACTGGGGAATCTTGAATGGCTGACAAACACCTAAAGAAATATTTAAAGTCCTTAGTAATCAGAGAAATGCAAATCAAAACGACCCTGAGATTCCACCTTACACTAATCAGAATGGCTAAGATCAAAACCTCAGGTGACAACATGTGTTGGAGAGGATGTGGAGAAAGAGGAACACTCTTTCATTGCTGGTGGGATTGCAAACTGGTACAACCACTCTGGATATCAATCTGGAGGTTCCTTAGAAAATTAGAAATAAATCTACCTGAAGACCCAGCCATACCACTCTTGGAAATATACCCAAAAGGTGTGTCCTACCATGCCACAGGGGCACCTGTTCCACTATGTTCATAGCGGCCTTATTTGTGATAGCCAGTAGCTGGAAACAACCTAAATGTTCCATGACAGAAGAATGGATACAGAAAATGTGGTTCATTTACACAAGGGAATACTTCTCAGCTATTAAGAATGAGGACATCCTGACTTTTGCATGCAAATGGATGGGACTAGAAAATATCATCCTGAGTGAGTTAACTCAGACCCAAAAGGACATGAATGGTATGTACTCACTAATAAGTGGATATTAACCAAAAAAGAAAAAGAAACAATAAAAACCTCATACAGAATACACTAGATACAGTCCACAGAATTCAAAAGGCTCAACAAGTTGAAGGGCCCAAGTGAGGATTTTTCTGCCCCACTTTGAATGGAGAAAAAAGCAATCACATCACAAGTGGGGAGGGAGGGAGGGACTTGGGAAACAAGTTGGACTGTGATGGGGAGGGAGAGGGGAAGCTGATCTTGTATTGATCAGAAAAGGACTGAAGCCCTGAGGATCAGCAGAAAGAATTGTAACAGGTAACCTTGGGAGGTAGGAAGTTGGGGGACCCTCCAGAATGCACCAGAGACCTGGGAGGTGAGAGACTCAAAGGGAGGGACCTTAGATGAATGCCTGACAGTAGGGAGAGGAAACTTATAGAGCTCACTTCAAACAGGAAGACAGGACATCAAATGAGGGAGGGGGTGGCCCTCCCACAGTCAAAACTCTGACCCATAATTGTTCCTGTCTAAAAGAACTACAGGAATGGGAATGGAGAGGAGCCTGAGGAAAAGAAGGTCCAGTGGCAGGCCCAAAGTGAGATCCAGCTCAAGGGGAGGTTCCAAGGCCTGACACTATTACTTAGGCTCTGGGGTACTCACAAAAAGGAACCTATCATGACTGCACTCTGGAAGACCCAACAAGCAGCTGAAAGAGTCAGATGCAGATATTTGCACCCAACCAATGGACAGAAGCTGCTGACCCCTGTAATTAGGCAAAGGCAGAAAGAAGCTGAGGAGGAGGGCAACCCTGAGGAGGACCAGCAGTCTCAATTAATCTGGACCCCCGAGATCTCTCAAACACTGGACCACCATACAGGCAGCATACACCAGCTAATATGAGGCCCCTAACACACATACAGCAGAGGACTGCACGTTCTGTGTTAAATCAGAAATGATGCATAAGGAGGTATGGAAGAGGTATGGGATGTGGAACAGTCGGAAGGTGGAAGGAGAGGGAATAAAATCTGTAGTGTAAAAAATAATAAATAATATAAATATCATTGTGTTAAGAAGAACAAAGGTCAGAAAGACATATACTCCCTGATCTCATTCATCTCTGTCATTCTCATAGAATAGAATGGAGATTGCATAGACTGTGGAGGGAAGCAACGATGTAGTAGATCAACAGGTACTATTAAGTTAGATAAGAGCAAGAAGTGCCACAGTAGTGATGATAAATGACAGTAATGTACTAACACAAGAAGAACGTGGAATAAAAGATCTGAAATATATTCAACACAGAGAAGTCAATGATGTTTGAAGACATAAATATGCCTAGCCTGATTTGAGCATGACCCAATGTACATGCATATCAAATCTAACATGGCAACCAATTAGTATGTATAATGTTTGTTATTTGATGTACCATTTTAATATATTATACTGGATGGTTTTGTGTCAACTTGACACAAGCTGGAATTATCACAGAGAAAGGAGCTTCGGTTGGGGAAATGCCTCCATGAGATCCAACTGTACGGCATTTTCTCAATTAGTGATCAAGGGGGGAGGGCCCCTTGTGGGTGGGACCATCTCTGGGCTGGTAGTCTTGGATTCTATATGAGAGCAGGCTGAGCAAGCCAGGGGAAGCAAGCCAGTAAGGAACATCCCTCCATGGCCTCTGCATCAGCTCCTGCTTCCTGACCTGCTTAAGTTCCAGTCTCGACTTCCTTTGGTGATGAACAGCAGTGTGGAAGTGTAAGCTGAATAAACCCTTTCCTCCCCAACTTGCTCCTTGTTCATGATGTTTTGTGCAGGAATAGAAACCCTGACTAAGACAAATTGGTACCAGCATAGTGGGGTATTCCTGTGACAACCTGACCATGTTTTGGGGAAGACTGTGGAAGAACTTTAGAACTTTGGGCTAGAAGATCCATTCTGTGTTAAGAGATCTGTGGGATGTTCTGTAGAGGCTTGGAAGATAATGTTGAGAACAGTTAAGAAAATGGAGGCCTGGCTTGTGAAATTTCAGAGGAAAGATTAAAGACTCTTATCAGGGCCGTTGCTGTTTTGATTGTGAAGATTCTGTAGTTTTGGCTACTGGAGCTGAAGAATTATCTGTGAATAACAAGATACTAGAACTACTAAACCGAAACCTTTGCATTACTGGAACTATTGATACTGGTTAGCTAGAGATAAGAAATTAGCGATGAAAGACACCGTCAATAAGACAAAAAGACCACCAACAGATTGGGAAAGGATCTTTACCTATCCTAAATCACATAGGGGACTAATATCCAACATATATAAAGAACTCAAGAAAGTGGACTTCAGAAAATCAAATAACCCCATTAAAAAATGGGGCTCAGAACTGAACAAAGAATTCTCACCTGAGGAATACCGAATGGCAGAGAAACACCTGAAAAAATGTTCAACATCCTTAATCATCAGGGAAATGCAAATCAAAACAACCCTGAGATTCCACCTCACACCAGTCAGAATGGCTAAGATCAAAAATTCAGGTGACAGCAGATGCTGGCGTGGATGTGGAGAAAGAGGAACACTCCTCCATTGTTGGTGGGAGTGCAGGCTTGTACAACCACTCTGGAAATCAGTCTGGTGGTTCCTCAGAAAATTGGACATAGTACTACCGGAGGATCCAGCAATACCTCTCCTGGGCATATATCCAGAAGATGCCCCAACTGGTAAGAAGGACACATGCTCCACTATGTTCATAGCAGCCTTATTTATAATAGCCAGAAGCTGGAAAGAACCTAGATGCCCCTCAACAGAGGAATGGATACAGAAAATGTGGTACATCTACACAATGGAGTACTACTCAGCTATTAAAAAGAATGAATTTATGAAATTCCTAGCCAAATGGATGGACCTGGAGGGCATCATCCTGAGTGAGGTAACACATTCACAAAGAAACTCACACAATATGTACTCACTGATAAGTGGATATTAGCCCCAAACCTAGGATACCCAAGATATAAGATATAATGTGCTAAACACATGAAACTCAAGAAGAATGAAGACTGAAGTGTGGACACTATGCCCCTCCTTAGATTTGGGAACAAAACACCCATGGAAGGAGTTACAGAGACAAAGTTTGGAGCTGAGATGAAAGGATGGACCATGTAGAGACTGCCATATCCAGGGATCCACCCCATAATCAGCATCCAAACGCTGACACCATTGCATACACTAGCAAGATTTTATTGAAAGGACCCAGATGTAGCTGTCTCTTGTGAGACTATGCCGGGGCCTAGCAAACACAGAAGTGGATGCTCACAGTCAGCTAATGGATGGATCATAGGGCTCCCAATGGAGGAGCTAGAGAAAGTAGCCAAGGAGCTAAAGGGGTCTGCAACCCTATAGGTGGAACAACATTTTGAACTAACCAGTACCCCGGAGCTCTTGACTCTAGCTGCATATATATCAAAAGATGGCCTAGTCGGCCATCACTGGAAAGAGAGGCCCATTGGACTTGCAAACTTTATATGCCCCAGTACAGGGGAACACCAGGGCCAAAAAGGGGGAGTGGGTGGGCAGGGGAGTGGGGGTGGGTGGATATGGGGGACTTTTGGTATAGCATTGGAAATGTAAATGAGCTAAATACCTAATAAAAAATGGAAAAAAAAAAGAAATTAGCGATGATTAAGAGACCAGCTTCATTGAGGGGACATCTGGGAAGTGTTTTCTGAGAGCACAGGAGCTGTGTTCCAGAGATAGCCAAGGTTGTACCTTGTGCTGTTGCTAGACATGGTAATGTGTAAGAGTCACCCAGGTGGTACTAGTTTTGAAGGCATGAAGGGGTCATGAAGAGCAGCTGAGGCTCAGCACTGTGAGAGGCCAAAGAAGACTATTGGTGAAGGTCCAGCCTCAGTTGCAATTGATGACCCAAGATTGAAGGGGTCATGCAAAGTGTTATTAAAGGGATATTAACTTAAATTTTAAAATCCATCATAAAAATTCATCATTTTATAAAGCCCTTCTTGGACAACATGAGGACCTAAATTTGTATTTCAAGCATCCAAAAAAGAAAAAAAATCCAGGAACGGTGGTTCATGCCTGTAACCCTAGTTCTGAGAAAGTAATGACAGGTGAATCCTGGGGCTCACTGGCCACCCAGTCTAGTCATGATGTCAAGTTCTAGGTTTACTAACAGACATCTTTCCAAAATATAAAGTGTAGGACATTCAAGAAAATACCTAAAGTCAACCTCTGGCCTTCGTATGTACACACAAGATCAAGCGCGCGCGCACACACACACACACACACACACACACACACACACACACACACACACGGCATCGAGAGAAGAAAAAATATCACATTGTCTGGTAAATATTTGAGAAATATAGCAAAAAGAAAATGAAAGCTGGACAAGCCTGTAAACTGCTGCTGCTGCACCTCCCCCACCTCAATTACCTCTGCCACCAGTACAGCTGTCACATCCACACACAAAAGCCTAATCTTATGGTGCCATCTGGTGATGAAGATAAGAACTGCTTGATTCAGATCCTCTCCCAAAAATCCTGAAATTCAAGAAGAACGAAGACCAAAGTGTGGACACTTTGCCCCTTCTTAGAAATGGGAACAAAACACCCATAGAAGGAGTTACAGAGACAAAGTTTGGAGCTGTGATGAAAGGATGGACCATCTAGTGATTGCCGTATGCAGGGATCCATCCCATAATCAGCTTCCAAACGCTGACATCATTGCATACACTAGCAAGATTTTGCTGAAAGGACCCAGATATAGTTGTCTCTTGTGAGACTATGCCGGGGCCTAGCAAACACAGAAGTGGATGCTCACAGTCAGCTATTGGATGGATCACAGGGCCCCCAATGGAGGAGCTAGAGAAAGTACCCAAGGAGCTAAAGGGATCTGCAACCCTATAGGTGGAACAACAATATGAACTAACCAGTACCCCGGAGCTCTTGTCTCTAGCTGCATATGTAGTCGGCCATCACTGCAAAGAGAAGCCCATTGGACTTGCAAACTTTATATGCCCCTGTACAGGGGAACCCCAGGGCCAAAAAGGGGGAGTGGGTGGGTAGGGGATTGGGGGGGTGGGTATGGGGAACTTTTGGGATAGCATTGAAAATGTAAACGAGGAAAATACCTAATAAAAAAATAAATAATAATAAAAAAAGAAATGCCTGCTAGAAAATTTACTTTTATTTCTGTAAAAATAAAATGTTTATTTAATCTTAAAAAAAAAAATCCTAAGTCCTAACCAAATTCTTCCGAGCCCATTTTTTAAACTATATTAAATTGAATTCAATTATTTTCTATTTGTTTTATAAGTAATTAAACAATAAAATTGTTTCTTATTATAATTTAAAATCTAGAGTGGGCTGTCTGGACTAGGTTATATCTCATGGGTGAAATTTATTCTTTATTCTAATAAATTTATGGAAAAGTGAGCAACCAGCTACCTGTCATTTAAAACACACTTTTAAACTTTTCTAGAATGTAAGCAATGGGCAAATGCCTTATTATGATGCACTTTACTAAAGAGGTTGGAAGCCATCCTCCCGTGTGTTGGATTTTTAGCTCAGAATCAGGTCCTCACTTTAAATCATACCATCTGGAACATCTGGTGAGACCTGAACAAAGTTGGCTTTTTTGGCTTTTTGTTTTTGTTTTTCTTTCTTCTTTTTTTTAAAAAAAAGGTAATAATTTGAAGGAGGAGGTTTGGTTTCAAAAGGAATACCATTTATAACCTCAGTTAGCACTTATTGAAGCTTGCTTTGACTACCCATACATGAAATACCTGTTCCAAGAGTCTGGTTGGCAGCCAGACCCCCCAGGGGCTCCCAAGGACTGGACCACCATCTAAAGAGTACACATGGAGGGATCCATGGCTCCAGCAGCATATGTGGCAGAGGATGGCCTTGTTGGACATCAGTGGGAAGAATGACCCTTGGTCCTGTGGGGGTTTGATGCCCCAGAGTAGGGGATGCCAGGGTGGGAAGGCAGGAGTGCGTGGGTGGGTGAATTGGGGAGAACCCTCATAGAGGCAGGGGAAGGGGAAGGGATAGTGGGTTTCCGGAAGGAAGACCTGGAAAGAGGATAGCATTTTAAATGTAAATAAAGAAAATATCCAATAAAAGAAAAAAAAAGACAATTCAAAATAAAAAACAAACAAACAAAAAGAAACCTCTGGTTGGATATAATGACCACTCCAGTCCTGCTCTTTTTTAAAAATATATGATAAAAAGCACCAATCCTTCTGAGAAGGTTTTCTACTTTCTGCACAGTGGCAAATTACACAGTTATAAAGGGACTATTCTTCACCCAATGCTTCTTGTCCATCAGATTAAAAGATCTTAAAAGCAATGCTTACTCACCCAACTTTATTCAGGAAATTTTCACATTACAGAAGTGTGTTAAAATTCTTTTACACTGGGCATAACTTTCTCCTGCTGCTTTAGGTAGGCAGGGCAGAAGCAATGACTTTCTATCTCCTATGTAATTAGAATGACCTTACTTTAGGGACACTTTTGTATCCTTCCATATTAAAGTAAGATTTCGAGATGCAAAGGTGAAATTATTCTTTCTGGGAAAACTAATTACAGTGTGGTTTTAGGTATCATAGTAAGCCCTAATGAGACAGGTCCCTGTGCATCTAACGACCTCTTACCAGCTCTGCCACTTGTCGTGTTATCCTAAAGCGCCCAGTCTCATAGGTCTAGTCTACATGAAATGAGTGAGAGGTCACAGCTCTCCTTTTTGCAGACTTGTCTCAGAATCTTTCACCACTAGCAGCAGCAATTAGCCCTAATTGGTACCCTGGGTACCTGTCAAACTGTAAGGTCAGTGATGGAGGGAACAAGCAAAATGAATTGCCCTTCTGCTTCTAGAAATGAACTCATTGGTTCTATGTGGAACTGCTATGTTCCTGTCATATCTGGGCTGGGCTCGGGAGGTAGATTAAGGTGGAATTATCTTTTGAGGCAGTCAGATATGACCACTGAAGAAGGTCAGTTCACCACATGGGCAATGCAGAGTGGTTAAGTAAGAATGCACTGCAGTAAGTCTTGCAGGCCTCCTTTTACCACCTCCACATCACCTCGCCCCTTCCTATGTCCTTAGTCCACATTTGACTTTTCTACCAATACAGTATCATAAGTCAAATCAAAGCTAGTGTTATGTCATCATTTTTATCTCCTTTGCTTCAGAGTGCACAGTTTATACTCAAATGCTTTGCAACCCAGACACCCAGTAGCTACAAAGGGATACCACTGACTTTGCTGTCTCTCTAGAAATCTGCCCTATCTACTTCACAAGAGCTGAGTACCATTGAAAATATGTTTTAAAGGACTGCTGTGAACCTTTATTTTTGCAGAATATTAATTTTCCTAAGTGACTGTGTTTGTAATTCTAACATCTTTGTCATGGCTACTTTAAGTTGGAGTTGTGGGGGGCACCTTGTGGGAATTATCAGGAAACATTATCATTTTCTCTGCTATAAGTAGCCAGCAGAGATGACTTAGCATCATTCAGGAGATACCAAAAATCAACAGAATACAGCATTCTGCCCCCTTGCAAAACTCTCTCTCTCTCTCTCTCTCTCTCTCTCTCTCTCTCTCTCCCTCCCTCCCTCCCTCCCTCCCCCCTCTCTCCCTCCCTCCCTCCCTCCCTCCCTCCCTCCTCCAGTATCTCTCCTCCTTTCACTTTATTCAGAACTTTTCTGCAGGCTGAGAAGGGAGGAATCAGAAAGGAGTGAGCATCTAACTAACTCCCAATAAGTAAGTCATGGCATCACATCAGCCAGGAAGAGCCCTTCTATCTACCTAGGAAGAGCAGTAAACTGGAAACTAAACAAAGAGCATTCAGATTCCATTTTGCATGACTTAGAAAATACCATTTATCTGAGTTTTAAGCCTCCCTATGGGAGACGAGAAGCTAGAAATGGTTGACCTAGAAATACTCAGCCCTGGGAGCTGGATGAACCCAGGCGTTAGCCAAAACCAAAAGGGACCTTTTAGGACCATTTATAACTACATCAATATGTCACCTAGTCCTGCCCTAACTTTACTAGAGATTTTGTTGGAATGGAAATATTTAACCCAGAAATGAAACTTCCAGAAGGAGAAACATTGTATTGAGCAGTCTGGAATGAATCTGCTTTCTTTAGTTTCCCCCTTCACATCCTAGAAGAGTCCATGGCAAGTTGATGAGCTGTCCAGTCTCTGCATCTTTTTATTCTCAATGAATACGTATACAACATGTAACAGTAGAAAACACTCAGCCACAGCTCATCACAAAAGAAAAGAGAGCTAAGGAGATAGCTGAGTCGGTCAAGGCTTGCCTCACAAGCATAAGAACCTGAGTTCTCATTTTAGCAGCTCTGTAAAAAGCTGGACATGGCAGTGCTTCACAGCACAGGGGATCCAAGAACAGGGGGATCTTTGGGGTTCTCTGGCAAGCTAGTCTCACCTAATTAGCAAACTCCAGGCCTATGAGAGATTGTCTCCAAAACACAAGGTGCAAGGATAGACTTGCACACATAAACACACACACACACACACACACACACACACATGGGTCAGGGGATAGGTAAATAAATGGTCCTTTAAAGGCCACTAATAAAACAGCAAGCTTTCTAGAATTGAGTCTACTCCATTCAGCCTAAGGAATAAATGCTCTTTGCTGAAGTCCAGAATCAAATGCCTGGAGTGAAACAAACAAACAAAAAAATGTATACTATTGGCTGGAGAAATAATACATCTTCATTTACTCTGTAGACAGACAGTCACTGACACCAGTGGCACCCTAGGCCCTATCCTGGGACAAGGATATAAGACATTAGCTGTTTGTACTTGCTGGTTTTGTTGTCAACTTGACAAGGCCAGAGTCATCAGAAAGAAAGAAGCCTCAGTTAAGGAAATGCCTCTGTTAGATCCAGCAGCAAACCATTTTCTCAATTTGTGATCAATAGAAGAAGGCCCAGTCCATTGTGGGTGGTACCATCCCTGAGCTGGTAATCCTGGGTTTTATAATAAGGCAGTCTGGTCAAGCAATTTGAAGCAAGCCAATAAGCAATACCCCTCTATGGCCTTTGCATCAGCTCCTGCTTCCAGGTTCCTGTCCTGTTTGAGTTTCTGCCCTGACTTCCTTTCGTGATGAACAGCAATGTATAAGTGTAAGCTAAATAAACCCTTTCCTCCACAACTTTGTTTTTGGTAATAGCATTTCATTGCAGCAATTGAAACCCTAATTAAGACGTTGCCTCAGTAAGAGATAAGAATAGTTGAGACTGCAAATAGAGGCAGCTATTTGAAACTGCTAACCTTGCTGTATCATAAGATTATAAGATTGTAGGAGGAATGCATCTAAATTCAATCTTTGTAGCATGATTGGGGACCACAATGGGAAGGAGAAGGGTGCCTTTGGTTCAGAGTAGAAATGGGCTGGATGAAGAGGACTTGAAGAAGAAGATGAGTGGTAATGTGTATATAAAGAAAAGGAAATACTCACTAGGAAAGAAAGAAGTAGAAGGAGAGGAAGACAGAAGTGATAGATAAGAAGCTAAGAAAGCCTAAATAAGATGGTTGTACCTTGACCTCTCTTCCACTTAGAACGTAAGTTTGGATCCATCCAGCAGGTAACTGCCATGGGAGAGAATTAGATGGGAGAGTCACTTGGTCAGATTGTCTGAGAAGACTTCCCATTCTGGTCATCAAAACAGATTTCTTGTTCCCTATTCCTTTCTACGTGGCCATTCTGGAAGCTCCAAGTTCCTAGACCCAGGGAGATGCCAAGGTTTGAAGAAATGCTTACAATGGAGCACAAAAATTAAGTTAAATAAGAGGAACAAGTTCAAAAGATTTATTGCCAGAGATGGGATGTGGCTCAGTTGGTAGAGTGCTTACTAGCATGCAAGAAGTCCTAGGTTAGATCACCAACAAGACATAAAACTGGGCACAGTGGTAAATTCATGCAATTCTAGCACTCAAGAGGTAGAAGCAGGGTGATGAGACATTCAAGGTTATCCTTGGGTACACAGAAAGCTCTAAGAAGTCTAACGTACATTAAAATATGCCCCACCAAAATAGTATTGCATTCCATTGCTATAGCCTGTACTCTGATTTTACACCATAAAAGAGACAGTTGACCCTTAAAATGGTCTCAATTTTTTCATCACAACATTGATAAAATTCATGCCTGAAAATTTGTGCATGTAGCACATTTTTCTGTGTCAGAAAATGACAAGAAATACCTTAATCTAAAGGAGGCTCTGTGAGCTCAGAGAGAGTATTATCATACAATATTCTAATTTCGCAAAGGCGCTTTGTGATCTTTGTACCTGTGCTGTATATGTATAAGAAAGCAAAGACAACACTAGCACTGAAGATGAAAATGCATTTCAGTAAAGCCTTGCTTTATCTACTCCTAAGTTCTGATTTTAATGCAATTTCAATTTTATCTCACTTAAGCTGAGTAAGCTCAAAGTTCTCTTAGAAAGCTTGGATTCCAAAATCTATGCAACAGCCTGGGGCTCAAACTGCAGAGCAGTGACAACAATGTGAACCCCATTTTCTATGACTTTTGAGGTGCTATGTTTCAGTGGGCTACCTTTCTCTCCCTAAGTCTTGGTCTTACAGATTTCAACACCAGGGCCTTGGGCTCTGTGATCCTGATCTGTGCATTGTTTATTTTACTTTTAGAATCCAGAGCCCATAGGTTAAGCACATGGACATGTGGATGGACAGAGGTATGCTAACCTTCCTGTTACAAAATATACCCAAAAAATCACATTTTCCCAAGCCTACCTACCCTTGGGCACTTTAAACACTTGTAACCAAATAGAGTTGTTTTGGTTTGGGTTTGAAGTTTTTTGTTAGTTTGCTATTTTTTATTTTTATTTATTTTTCCCAGTTTTACACTGAAGTTAGCAAGTACTATCCTATGCAAGAATTCTATTCACTCTCCAAAGTAAAAAGTAGTTTTCAAGCAGCTCAGATATGTTAATAAACTGTTTCATCAAAATTTTAATCTGTATTAAAATTAGACAGTAAAAATGTTACCACTTCCTAACTGGGTCTAGCAAAAGCTTTATTGTGCATCTTTATTCTCTCTTTCCTCTCACCAACCCAGGAAATTAAGGATAAAATGTGTGGTAACAATGTTCAAATTACAAATGTAAATGCAAGAAGGTTAAAAAACATTTGCGTTAGGTCCTCATACACATTGTAATTCATCTACTCTATTCTGTAAAAGCCCTATACACATGAGCTGTATATTCCCACATCTATACCTTAGTGAGAAATGAATGTCTCTGAAAATTCTTTTATTACAAAGACAGCTTTCATTTTTACCTTTGCTGATATGAATATATAATCCAAATAAAGGAAATTATTCATTGTTTACCATATAACAAACCCATAAAGAGTTTAATTTTTCCCTTTGTGTTTTATAATAACTTCATTTATTTATTGTTTTATTTGAGACAGAGTTTCTTTCTATATCCCTGGATTGCCTAGAACTCATTATATAGACCATGCTGGCCTAGAACTCACTGAATTCTGCCTGCATCTACCTCTGACTCCCAAGTGCTGGGATTAAAGGCATAAGTCACCACACCCAGCCCTCTTGTATTTCTTTATAACAGCTCTCATGACAGTAGCACAGATTCAAAATGTACTCTGCGCCCCCAAAAATAGTGTTTGTTTATTTGTTTGTTTGTTTGTTTGTTTGTTTGTTTTTCCTGGTGCTGGTATTTTATTTGTGTACCTTAGGCCATGAATTCGTATGGAATGGGCTCCACCAGCTCAGGCTCTTTTCCGTTAGTCCTCACAAAGTGTGCTTCTCTGGGTGGCGCAGGGTGGCGCTTCAGCTGCACCCAGGTGCCCTTCTCTTTGACTTCCTTTTTCTTCTGGCCGTTCTCCTTCACCCGCTTCAGGAAGCTGTCTCTGCTCTTTGAGTGCTTGATGTGCTCAATCCGCACATTGATCCTCTTGGCCAGAATTTTGCCCTTAACCTGCCTGTTGACAATGATGCCCACGGCATGCTGGGTAACACTGTAGACTCTTCTGGTTTTGCCGTGGTAACACTTATGGGGCATTCCTTTTTGAACAGTGCCCATTCCCTTGATGTCTACAATATCACCCTTCTTGTAGATTCGCATGTATGTGGCCAAAGGAACAACGCCATGTTTCCTAAAAGACCTAGAGAACATATACCGGGTGCCTCTCCTCTTTCCCTTTGTGTTTGTCATTTTGGCGAGTTACTGAAAGATGGCTGCGGCGGCCAAAAGCCAAAAACTAGTTTTTAAAAGTCTTTTCAATGTATTAGAAGATCTGGGAGTGGTGACTGATATAAAATATCCATGCACGTAGGAGGCTGAGGTAAGAGAATTGCCATGAATGCTAGGCCAATCTGAATTACAGAAGAACATGTCTCAAAACTTAATTAATTAACTAATTAGTTAAAACTTACTAGGAGAAATATATCATAAATGTTGGGAAGCAACATTTATGCTTGGGGAGTGGGAATGGAAAGAACCTTTAGAAAGCCCCAGAGACCTAGAAGGTACTGTCTGCAAGCATAATGTGGCATTAATAAAGTGTCAGAGTTTGGTACCTGCCCATGGGATGGGTCCCAAGTTGGGCTGGTCACTGGATGCCCTGTCCTTCAATCTGTGCTCCATTTTTGACCCTGTATTTCTTTTAGACAGGAACAATTCTGGGTTAAAAATGTTGAAGGAAGATTAGTGACCCCATCCTTCCACTTGGGGCCCTGTTTATCTACTGGAGGTGGTCTCTTCAGGTTCCTTCTCGCCACTGTTGGACAGTTCAGCTAAGGTCATCCCCATTAAGCCCTGGGAATGTCTCACTGCTGCACATTTCCATTCATTCTCCTGGCCCTCTGGGCTTCTTTCCTGTCTCCCCCAAAACCTGATCCTGCACCCCCTTTTCCCCTACCCCCTCCCACTCAGGACCCTCCCTCCCTCTGCCTCCCATAATTATTTTGTTTCCTCTCTAAGTAGGATAGAAGCATCTTCAATTGGGTCTTCCTTTTTGTTAAACTTCTTACTGTCGTATCATGGGTATTTGGTACTCTTTGGCCAATATTCATTTACAGTGAATACATACCCATTCACGTCCTTTTGAGTCTAGGGTACCTTACTCAGGATGATATTTGCTACTTCCATCCATTTACCTGCAAAATTCATGATATCCTTATTTTTAATAGCTGAATAGTATTCCATTGTATAAATGAACAACATTTTTCTGTATCAATTCTTTGGCTGAGGGATATCTGGGTTGTTTCCAGCTTGGCCCTCATCCACTGCTATGTCCCACCTCACCTCTGCTCCTCTAAGGCTAAGCAGGTTCCCATTAGGGAATAGCCAACCAATGAGTGGCCCAACTTGAGACCTATCCCATGAGCAAAACCCAATCCCTGACACTATTAATGATATGCTTGCAGACAGGAGCCTAGAATAACTGTCCTCTGAGAAACTCCACCCTGCAACTTACTGAAACAGATGCAGAGACCCACACCAAACATTAGACAAAGCTTGTAGAGTCTTGTGGAAGAGTTGGTGGAAAGATTGAGGGACACAGAGGGAATTGGGACTCCACAAGAAGACAACAGATTCAACCCCCTTTGGGGGCTCCCAGAGACTGAACTACCAACCAAAGAGTGAACACAGGCTGGACCTAAATCCCACACTAACCCTCACCCCCCACCCCCGCACATATGTAGCAGGTCCCCCAACAATGGGAGCAGGAATCATTACTGACTCTGCTCCTGCCTGTGGATTCTGTTCCCCTAACTGGGCTGCCTTTTCTGGCCTCAGTTAGAGAGAATATGCCCAGTCCTGCACTGACTTGATGTGCCAGGGTTGGGTGCTAAGGGCAGTCCTCTCCCTTCTCAGAGAATGGAAATGGGAATTGGGGAGAGAGTTTGAGTGAGAGGGTATTGGGAGAAGAGGAGGCTGATGCAGTTGAAATGTAAAGTAAATATATAAACAAAATTTAAAAAAAAGTTTAGCCTCATACTTCCAATACAGCAGATTCCTTGACACAGCTGCCTGTGTTGTTATTAGTCTTTTCAAATTCTACAGCAGATTATTAGTCTTTTGTACTTATTCAAGGAACTAAAACAATATTCCACCAGACATCCCCTTTTTAAACAATTACAAAGAAGCCACCAAAACAATAAGGGGTGGAGAGAGAGAGAGAGAGAGAGAATATAATCTTTAAATTTCTGTAAAATGAGAGAAAAGTTAAACCGAGAGGGTCATTCCAGACAACAAAAAGGCCTCCTTCATAATCAAGTAAAACACTAGCAATGCATAATGATACAACCTTTAATTCCACTGTTTAAGAAGCATAGGCAGTAGCCACTAGAAAGTTCCAGATGCCAAGGACCCAAGAGGTTCCCAGGACCCAACAGGGATGACATTAGCTGATATACCCAACAAAATGGAGACAGAATCTGTAGACACCATATCTAGTGGATAGGCACGGCCCCCAGTTGAGGGATGTGGCCACTCAACCACCTCAAAAAATATTAATACAGAATTTCTCCTGTCAAAAGGAAATTCAGGAACAAAGAGTGGAGCAGAGACTGAAGGAGAGCCCAGCCAGACACAGGCCCTCCTAGGGATTCATCCCATCTGCAGATAACAAACTCAGACACTGTTGATGCCAAGAAACTCTTGCTGACAGGAGCATGATATAACTGTCCACTGAGAGGTTCTGCCAGAGCCTGACCAATAAAAATGTGGATACATCTTAATAGCGTTCTCACGCCCGGCCAGGAAGAACACAACAGACCAGAATCTTCTGCGGCAAAACTTTATTGCTTACATCTTCAGGAGCTAGGAGCGCAAAACCCAAACCCCAAAAGCGAAAGCCACCCCTATTTACATCTTTAGGAGCCAGAACTCCGGCGCGCCAAAGCGCAGAGCGCGCTCTATTGTTTACATCTTTAGGCAGCGAGCGAGCAGGCGCCAGAGCCAGAGAGAGAATGGCGGAAAACCCCGTCCCCTTTAAGGAGGAGTTATCCTTCGCTTAGGACGCATCACTCCCTGATTGGCTGCAGCCCATGGCCGAGCTGACGTTCACGGGAAAGGCAGAGTACAAGTAGTGGTAAAATACCCTTGGCACATGCGCAGATTATTTGTTTACCACTTAGAACACAGGATGTCAGCGCCATCTTGTGACGGCGAATGTGGGGGCGGCTCCCAACATCTCCCCCTTTTCTTTTAATAAGAGCAATAGGCCACCCATATTAATGAGAGTGGAGATAGAGGTCAAATCCCCAGTGTGTAGGTAAAGGAGCCGTACACATAACCTCCTCCCAGGCTCATCACCCAGAGGGGTCCTGGTCTGGTCCCGTGTTGTTTTTCCTGGGGGAAGGACACTTGAACACTCAACCTTCTTGAAAGATGACATGTCTCCCTAGAATAGGCTCATTTTATGCCGCAGAGCCCTTCTATTGCAGTGCTTAGCCGTGCAACTCTCTTGGGCTGCTGAAGCACACTCACTCTATCCCGTGCAATGAGACTAGCCTCATGGGATATAAGAGCTGAGTGGCCAGCGACCTATTGCCTAAGCATAGATATATCAGGGGAAGCTCCATGTTCTAGTCCTGCAAGCGCCTGGGCAATAACCACCTTGTCTCTCCTAGTTTGGGCCTTAAGCTTACAGACCAATCAAAGAAGCAACACTAATCCACAGCAAAGTGTATCTCCAAATAATATCAATCCCACCCATTCTTTAAAGAAAGAAAATGCTGAGGAGATCCAATTGGGTAATCCTTTGGTCAGGGACAGGTCCAAGCGCGTGGAGTTGACCTGAAGTCTCAATTCCCGAAGGATCTGTTCAAATTCAGCCGTCCAATTCTGTAACATATACTGAAAAAGACTTTTTGACAAATTAGCTGCCCTAGTAAATTTCTCATACTGAATGGAAGTAACACACAATCCCGGAAACTTTTGTTTACACCCCAGCTGAGCTATTTGCCATAATACATCTAGTTGTTTCTGGACAAGATCTATGCGTTGATTAACCAGCATGAGACCTCCCTGTATCTTGACATTAGCTGAGGCCTGTTTATCTATGACTGTAGTCACTGAGGCTGACAAAGTGTTAATGGTGTCAGTCGTCTGGACCTGTCCAGACAGAGCCAAGGCTGTCTGAATCAAGGCCAAACCCAGTTCCTAGTTAGTGGTAAAAAAGCAGGGGAATACTTGAGCATTATACATCACCGTCATTGGGAGTGGAAATGTCGACATTATCCCCCAACGCTGCTCTCTCTTTATTATTGACGCCCTGGACATCACCAAGACGAGGGACATCAGTATTCCCTTGGTCAGTCTGGATTTTTCGGGTGAGTCTTTCTGGTATCCAAAATGGGTTGTCTTCATTCTGTGGGAAAACACAGATAGCTCCCCTGGATCTTATCAAAATAGGATCCGGGCCATACCATTTATTATCAAGGACATTTTTCCATTTAACCATCTCATTGGGCCTATCTGGCTCTGTACAATGACGTTCAGCCGCAGTATGGCCATGAACATCAATATTTAAAAAATTGAGTGTAAAGAGTGCCATAGACACAGACACTCTTGGTGCTCGGGGTAAAATCTCTTCAATTCCCCTCTTTTGTTTTATAAGATAGGCTTTGAGGGTGCGATGCGCACGCTCAACAATACCCTGTCCTTGAGGGTTGTATGGAAGTCCAGTCAGGTGGGTTACGTCCATCTGACGGCAGAACTGCTGGAATTTTTGAGACGCATAAGCTGGTCCATTATCAGTCTTAAGGAGTTTGGGTTTCCCCCAAGCACTCCATGCCTCAAGACAATGTTGAATCACATGTGAGGCTTTTTCTCCGGTTAACGGAGAAGCAAACATGATGCCAGAACATGTGTCAATGGACACATGGAGATATTGAAGTTTTCCAAAGGAAGAAACATGTGTAACATCCATTTGCCAGACCTGTAGAGGTCGAATACCGCGTGGGTTAATTCCCACATGAGGAACTGGCAAGAACTCACAGCAGCTTTGACATTGAGTAACAATGTCACGGGCTTCTTTTCTTGTCAAGGAGAAACGACTGCGTAATGTTTCAGCCGTCACATGAAAATTGTTATGAAAATTTTTTGCAGCCTCTACCGGGGATGATAGGGCAGCAGCCACCACTTTAGTGGCCTTATCTGCCAAATCATTTCCCAGAGCCATGGGGCCAGGTAGGCCTGAATGGGCTCTAACATGAGTAATATAAACAGGAAATCTTCTAGATAACAAAACCAATTGTATCTGCTGAAAAATATTGGCAACTCTACTGGAAGGCTTAATCACTCCAGCCACTTCTAAAAGATTTACTGCATTAACCACATAACAGGAATCTGACACAATATTAAGGGGTTCTAAAAAGGTTTTTAAAACTTCTAAAACCACTAAACATTCTACCACTTGAGGTGAATTTTCATTATATTGTTTGGATACCACTTTACCATTAGCCACATAGGCACCTATGCCAGTTTTTGATCCATCAGTATATACCACAATCCCATTTTTAAGTGGGTTTCTTACTGTTATTTGTGGAAAAACAACAGATTGATTTTGGGCAAACTGTAAAATTGGATGTTTTGGATAATGGTTATCTATTTGTCCTGAAAAGGAGGTAACTAAAACTGCCCAATCATTAGATGTGGCTGCCAAGGTTTGAACCTGTGCAGCGGTATAAGGTACAATTAAAAGATATGGACTTCGCCCAAAGTGGGTGATTGCTGCTTTTAGGCCTCTAAGGGCAAGCTGTGCAATTGCATCAGGATACCAATCTATTATTTTAGCTGGGGATACGTTTGGATGGATCCACAACAATGGCCCATTCTGCCACAAAACTGCGGTTGGCAATTGTGCTGTCTTAAAGACACACAAACTGAAAGGCTGCGAATCCTCAATACGTTGTAATTGTGCATTCTGTAAGGCTTTTTCCACCTTTTGTAAGGCCTGGTTAGCAGCTAGAGTAAGAGTCCTAGGGGAGGAGATATGAGGATCTCCTTCTAAAATACCAAACAAAGGCCTTAACTCAGCGGAAGGAATCTTTAAAAAAGGTCTGAGCCAATTAATATCTCCCAACAGCTTTTGAAAATCATTTAAGGTATGGAGGTGATCTCTTCTTATCTAAACATGTAAATATTGATTTCTCTCAAAGGAGGAAATATGCGTGACATCCATTTGTCAGACCTGTAATGGCCTGACGCCACGAGGGTTTACCCCTACGTGAGTAGATAAAATTTGACAACAATCTAAAGGCATTATTAAGTAATCAGAATCATTTTCAGTAGAACCAATCTCTCTGGCAGCTCTAGGAATACCAGAGGAAGAAAAAACAGCCATGTAGGCTTGGCAAAATTATTAGTTGAGCTATTCTGTCCCCTTTGTGATATAGAAAAGACAACTTGAGGACAAGAACAGAGAACCTGAAGTTCCCCTTTATAATCTTGATCTACAACTCCAGGGTAGACAATAAGACCTTGTAGGCTGCAAGAGCCTGCCTCTGTCATTATTGTCCAGTGGCTTCACCTGCTCGGGAGAGCGCCTTCCAGGCCCTAATAGCCTTTTCATCTGATTCAGAACTATTAAAAACTGGCTCCTTGAGCTCATCTAGTGATGATTATCTCCTAGAGACCTCCGCTAATCGATCTTTTTTCTTTTCTTTTTTCTTTTCCTTCCTTCTAATCTCTCCCCAGGTATTCTTACCTGACCTAAACTTTTCCTCGGGTTCAAGACCCGTGGTAAGGCCTGTATACTTATTTTGTGTACCATATTTTCTCTTTGCTCCTACTCTCTCTCCCCGCTTTACTTCTGATAGATTGCCCTGAATTTCATCTAGAATCCGCCCTGCCTTAACCACTTGATAACATGTGAAAAGGAACAAAAGGGCTTCTAACACTAGAAAAAATTCAAGGCCAAACATTTTCCACTTTACTTCTGATAGACTGTCTTGAATTTCCTTAGAAAGTTCAAGGCCAGGCGTACCTCGTAAAGCTGTACTCACTGGTACTCTCGTTCCCCAGCTGAAAAGTTCTGAATTCATGCAGTTGAATCCTTCTTAACAGTCTGCTTTACGGGAACCTTTATTACCGCGACCCGCAGTTCTGGTTCTGGAATGAGGGATCTTCCTTGCGCCGGTCCCGAGTTTTCTTGTATTTTTTCGTCCCGGATTTTTTCTCGTCCCGGGTTTCGGCACCAATTCTTAATAGCGTTCTCACGCCCGGCCAGGAAGAACACAACAGACCAGAATCTTCTGCGGCAAAACTTTATTGCTTACATCTTCAGGAGCTAGGAGCGCAAAACCCAAACCCCAAAAGCGAAAGCCACCCCTATTTACATCTTTAGGAGCCAGAGCTCCGGCGCGCCAAAGCGCAGAGCGCGCTCTATTGTTTACATCTTTAGGCAGCGAGCGAGCAGGCGCCAGAGCCAGAGAGAGAATGGCGGAAAACCCCGTCCCCTTTAAGGAGGAGTTATCCTTCGCTTAGGACGCATCACTCCCTGATTGGCTGCAGCCCATGGCCGAGCTGACGTTCACGGGAAAGGCAGAGTACAAGTAGTGGTAAAATACCCTTGGCACATGCGCAGATTATTTGTTTACCACTTAGAACACAGGATGTCAGCGCCATCTTGTGACGGCGAATGTGGGGGCGGCTCCCAACAGATACACACAGCCAAACACAGGACTGAGCAGAGGGATCACAAAGAAGAAGTTAGGGCAAGGACTGAAGGAGCTGAAGGGGTTTGCAACCCCATAGGAAGAACAACAATATCAGCCAACCAGAGCCCCCAAAGCTCCCAGGGACTAAACCACCAACCAAAGAGTACACAAGAGAGGAACCCATGGCTCCAGCTGGATATGTAACAGAGGATGGCCTTATTGGGCATCAATGGGAGGGGAGCCCCTTGGTCCAGAGGAGGCTTGATGACCCAGGGTAGGGGAATGCTGGGGCACTGAGGTAGGAGTGGGGACGGGGGAGCACTCTCATAGAGGCAGAGTGTTTAGAGAAAGGAAACTGGGAAGGGGGATAACATTTGAAATGCCAATAAATAAAATAACCTATAACAAAACAACTCTTTAACTTTTTAAACTCTTTAACTTGAGTCAAAATTAAGGCTGAAATAACATTAAACGTTTTACCTTTTGTTTAAAAAAACAAAAACAAAAAAGCATAGGAAGGTGAATCTCTGTGGCTTTGAGGACAGGCTAATTTACATAGTGAGTTCAAGGATAGCCAGGAATATATAGTAAGACTCTGTCTCAAAGGATGCTATTTTATTACATAATTAAACATCATGGAGATATTAGCCAAAAGAAAGCAAAAGGATCCATGTCTACTAAAGATTTCTTGCCAAAGTGACTATTTTCTCTTGACAATACTTAATGTTGAGAAAAACAAGTAAGGTTTGAGGTTTGACACCTATATTTGTTTGTTTCTACGAAGAAGTTGAAATAGTTTAAAACAAGGATAATATAGGGAAGTGATCTATAAATAGAATTCATTTCCTTCAGTAGAATTAAAGTCAAAAATAAAAGTGTTTCCTGTCTAAGTCTTTCTTCTTCCTGTTGCACGACATGTGAACAAACTTCACAGCTCACAGCCACTACTATGAGCATCATTGCTAAATTGCTGTATGCTCTCTGAAACCATGAGACAACCTAAGTCTTCCTCAGTCATTTCTGTCAGACATTTTGTCACACAACTGAGAAATTTATTAATGTAATAGGTATATGCAACCTGTGGCACAGCCCCTAAAAGCCTTGACAAGGGTTTCATAACCTCATAAGTAAGATTTCTCTCAGTCTATAATGAGATCAAGAACTCTGCATATAGTGAAATAGCAGTGCCTCCTCTAGTGACACTATCAACTGCCCTGTATAAAGAATCTTCTGAAATAGTCTTAAAGATCAAGCAAGTCTCCAGAGCTCTTGAACAGAGCAGAGAGCTCTGATAGCCTGGAAAAGTATAACATACAAATTTTCTATGAATATAAAAAAAGTGAGATGTATAATATTTTTATGCCAGCATTGTGGTTCACATATGTTCCAATCATGGAATATAAACAAAGTTAGGAAATTCACCTTTAGTAAAAGATGAACACAAATATACTAGTTTTAAAGGCAGCAAAGCAGCCATTGGCTCTGTGCTGGTTTGAAGAAAATGGTCTGAGTTGGTAGAAAGATTTCTTTTAAAAAGTAAAACTCCTAAGTGAGTTATTTACCGTGACTGAAGTTAAGCTTTCAGGAGAACACATAACTTTTTTTTTTTTTAATAATTGAACGCAGCCTTCAAATTCCTTGGCTTAATCTATGAACACAGATGCAAAAGACAAAGGCTCTGTCCCATTCTGATCTTTCTACTAGAGGTCAAGTTCAGGTGAATATGTAAAATTCCCCAGCAACTTGTAAAGGACCACACCTTGTACCTATTGCTTCACTGTTGCATAGCTTTGAGTAATTTCAAGTTATAAAAGTGAAGCATTGGACTCTGAACTTGCCACAAAAATAAGATTTTTGAGTTTATAGATCACAGGGATATCCACAGGAAATACCACTGATTGTATCCTACACGGGGAAGCCATATCAATCATTGTGATCTAATATTCCATTTCAAAATGACCAGTGGCAGTCAGAATGAGAACATACTTCCTTATAAGGAATAGAAATATGATTCTCTCTTGTAAGAGGCAGGAAGAATGTCTCTTGGTTGCTATACTATCTATGAACTACCTTGTCCTAGTACCAAAGTATCAAGCACATCTATAAAGAATAGTCCCCATCTTGGTTAGACCATTTGTATATCACTGCTTTAAGTTCCGGAGACCGTGACTTCAGAGACAGTGTTAACTGTGTCCAAACAGTAATATTAGGGCTTGGAAAGTAATGCCAATAACAAATGATTGACAAAGAATTGGATATGATTGTTCTGGGGCTTGAAAGGGGAGCATGATACTTTTTCTTTTTCAATATTGGAGGGGAAAAACCCTTCATTTTGATTAGAAAATATAGAAAATATTTGTCATTTATTAATTACAAAGAGAATTATGTGTCTATTCCTTATTCGGAACTATGTTCTCATGGCTAACATGTTTGTTATCAGAGACAGGATTCGGGCTTGAAGGGATTCTAATCTATCATCTATTAGCAATCTTTTGTACTACATAAAAGATTGGACTGCTGGGCATGGTGGTGCACGCCTTTAATTCCCAGCACTTGGGAGGCAGAAGCAGGTAGACTTCTTTTTTTTTTTTTGTGATTCCATTTTTTAAAATGTTTATTTTAATGTGTATGAGGAAAGGAAAAAAACATAACCAGCTCATGACACTGATATTGCTGTTTAGGTGGTTAATTTCCTTCTAAAATAAGCTATTTTATAGAGAGAAGGTCTACATCTTAAACAAATCAATCACATAAGTAATAGTAGACATTGTGTTTAAATACAGAAAACCTTGGGGAAATTCTACCTTAAGGCAAACTGGCTTAAATCCCACTTGGTTCAAATCCACAATCCAATTTATTTTCTCTCTTTTCACTGGAGACTCTTCTGACTTCAGAACTTCCATGTCTCCATATTCTGAAGTTCTCTTCACTTGTCCTGCCATAGCTGGAGTGGGGCAGGTGGATTTCTGAGTTCAAGGCCAGCCTGGTCTACAAAGTGAGGTCCAGGACAGCCAGGGCTATACAAAGAAACCCTACCTCAAAAAAAAAAAAAAAGAGAGAGAGAGAGAGAGAGAGAGAGAGAGAGAAAACAAATAAAATAAAAGATTGGGTTTCTAGGACCTACAAGACCTGCCACGGGAACTTAAGACCTCTGGTGAGTGGAACACAGCTTCTGCTCCAATCCAATCGTGTGGGACCTGAGACTGCATTAATTAGGGAAGCAGAAAACCCGGCCTAATCAGGGGCATAAGTCCCTTCCGGTCCACACCAGCACAGGAGTACATTGGGCATGGAATCTGCAGACACCTGTAAGGTATACACAGGACCCTCCACGGGATCTTAAGTCCTCTGTGAGTGGATCACAACTTCTGCCAGGAGACAGGTTGGAACACCAGATATCTGGGCAACTTCCCTGCAAGAGGAGAGCCTACGTGCAGAGAGTACTCTGAACACTGAAATTCAAGAGAGATCTAGTCTCCCAGGTCTGCTGATAGAGGCTAACATAAACACCCAAAGAACAAGATCAAAGCAGAGACAACTACAACAACTAACTCCAGAGATTACTAGATGGCGAAAGGCAAACTTAAGAATCTTACTAACAGCAAACAAGACTACTCACCATCATCAGAACAGAGCACTCCCACACCACCCAGGCCTGGGCATCCCAAAACACCCGAAAAACTAGACCCTGATTTAAAAGGATATCTTATAATGATGGTAGAGGACATCAAGAAGTACTTTAATTACTCACGTAAAGAAATACAGGAGAACACTGCTAAACAGGTAGAAGACCTTAAAGAGGAAACACAAAAATCCCTTAAAGTATTGCAAGAAAAAGCCACCAAACAGGTGATGGAATTGAATAAAACCATCCAAGACTTAAAAAAGGAAGTAGACACAATAAAGAAAACCCAAACTGAGGCAACACTGGAGATAGAAAACCTAGGAAAGAAATCTAGAAACATAGATGCAAGCATCAGCAACAGAATACAAGAGATGGAAAAGAGAATCTCTGGTGCAGAAGATTCCATAGAGAACATCGACACAACAGTCAAAGAAAATACAAAATGCAAAAAGATGCTAACTCAAAACATCCAGGAAATCCAGGACACAATGAGAAGACCAAAACTACGGATAATAGGAGTAGATGAGAATGAAGATTTTCAACCTAAAGGGCCAGCAAATATCTTCAACAAAATTATAGAAGAAAACTTCTCAAACCTAAAGAAAGAGATGCCCATGAGCATACAAGAAGCCTACAGGGAGGCGGCGCCATCTTCGGCTCCAGACAACCGGCCACCTTCCTGGTGAGTGCACAGGGATCCGCCAGCCCGAGAGGTTTGTGCCTCAGGCCCTGGCAGCGGGAGTCTCCTTGGCTCCAGGACTCCGCGGAGGGCAGGCTGCACGGGTGACGGTGTGGAATACAGAGGCCAGCCGTTTCTGGGAAAGGCGAGAGCCAGAGAGCTTCTGAGGCGGTGCCACCTTCGGCTCCAGACAACCTGCCACCTTCCTGGCCAAAGCAACACAGCTTCTGGGAAAGATCCTGTTTTGGGCCTTCATCTTCAGCCAGGAGGAGGTCCAAACACCAGATAACTGTGCACCTTCCCTGAAAGAGGAGAGCTTGCCTGCAGAGACTGCTCTGACCACTGAAACTCAGAGGAGGGAGCTAGTCTCCCACGTCTGCTGATAGAGGGTAACAAAAGCAACAGAGGAACAATCTCTAAACAAAGACAACTATAACAACTAACTCCAGAGATTGCTAGATGGCGAAAGGTAAACGTAAGAATCCTACTAACAGGAACCAAGACCACTCACCATCATCAGAACCCAGCACTCTCACTTCGCCCAGTCCAGGGCATCCTAACACACCTGAAAAGGTAGACCTAGATTTAAAAGCATTTCTCATGATGATGGTAGAGGACATAAAGAAGGAATTTAGTAACTCACTTAAGGAAATACAGGAGAACACTGCTAAATGGTTACAAGTCCTTAAAGAAAAACAGGAAACACAACCAAACTGGTAGAAGTCCTTATAGAAAAACAGGAAAACACATCGAAACAGGTGATAGAAATGAACAAAACCATACTAGACCTAAAGAGGGAAGTAGACACAATAAAGAAAACCCAAAGTGAGACAACGCTGGAGATAGAAACCCTAGGAAAGAAATCTGGAACCATAGATGCCAGCATCAGCAACAGAATACAAGAGATGGAAGAGAGAATCTCAGGTGAAGAAGATTCCATAGAGAACATCGGCACAACAATCAAAGAAAATGGAAAATGCAAAAAGATCCTAACTCAAAACATCCAGGAAATCGAGGACACAATGAGAAGACCAAACCTACGGATAATAGGAATTGATGAGAATGAAGATTTTCAACTCAAAGGACCAGCAAACATCTTCAACAAAATTATTGAAAAAAACTTCCCAAATCTAAAGAAAGAGATGCCCATGAACATACAAGAAGCGTACAGAACTCCAAATAGACTGGACCAGAAAAGAAATTCCTCCCGACACATAATAATCAGAACATCAAATGCACTAAATAAAGATAGAATACTAAAAGCAGTAAGGGAAAAAGGTCAAGTAACATATAAAGGCAAGCCTATCAGAATTACACCAGATTTTTCACCAGAGACTATGAAAGCCAGAGAGCCTGGACAGATGTTATACAGACACTAAGAGAACACAAATTCCAGCCCAGGCTACTATACCCAGCCAAACTCTCAATTACCATAGATGGAGAAACCAAAGTATTCCACGACAAATCCAAATTCACCCATTATCTCTCCACGAATCCAGCCCTTCAAAGGATAATAACAGAAAAAAACCAATACAAGGACGGGAACCATGCCCTAGAAAAAACAAGAAGATAATCCCTCAACAAAACTAAAAGAAGACAGCCACAAGAACAGAATGCCAACTTTAACAACAAAAATAACAGGAAGAAACAATTGCTTTTCCTTAATATCTCTTAATATCAATGGTCTCAACTCCCCAATAAAAAGACATAGACTAACAGACTGGCTACACAAACAGGACTCAACTTTCTGCTGCTTACAGGAAACCCATCTCAAGGAAAAAGACAGACTACCTCAGAGTGAAAGGCTGGAAAACAATTTTCCAAGCAAATGGTCTGAAGAAACAAGCTGGAGTAGCCATTCTAATATTGAATGAAATCGACTTCCAACCCAAAGTTATCAAAAAAGACAAGGAGGGAGACTTCATACTCATCACAGGTAAAATCCTCCAAGAGGAACTCTCAATTCTGAATATCTACGCTCCAAATGCAAGGGCAGCCACATTCATTAAAGACACCTTAGTAAAGCTCAAAGCACACATTGCACCTCACACAATAATAGTGGGAGACTTCAACACACCACTTTCATCAATAGACAGATCGTGGAAACAGAAACTAAACAGGGACACAGTGAAACTAACAGAAGTTATGAAACAAATGGACCTGACAGATGTCTATAGAACATTTTATCCTAAAACAAAAGGATATACCTTCTTCTCAGCACCTCACGGGACCTTCTCCAAAATTGACCATATAATTGGTCACAAAACAGGCCTCAACAGATACAAAAATATTGAAATTGTCCCATGTATCCTATCAGACCACCATGGCCTAAGACTGATCTTAAATAACAACATAAATAACGGAAAGCCAACATTCACGTGGAAACTGAACAACACTCTTCTCAATGATACCTTGGTCAAGGAAGGAATAAAGAAAGAAATTAAAGACTTTTTAGAGTTTAATGAAAATGAAGCCACAACATACCCAAACCTATGGGACACAATGAAAGCATTTCTAAGAGGGAAACTCATAGCTCTGAGTGCCTCCAAGAAGAAACGGGAGAGAGCACATACTAGCAGCTTGACAACACATCTAAAAGCTCTAGAAAAAAAGGAAGAAAATTCACCCAAGAGGAGTAGACAGCAGGAAATAATCAAACTCAGGGGTGAAATCAACCAAGTGGAAACAAGAAGAACTATTCAAAGAATTAACCAAACGAGGAGTTGGTTCTTTGAGAAAATCAACAAGATAGATAAACACTTAGCTAGACTCACTAAAGGGCACAGGGACAAAATCCTAATTAACAAAATCAGAAATGAAAAGGGAGACATAACAACAGATCCTGAAGAAATCCAAAACACCATCAGATCCTTCTACAAAAGGCTATACTCAACAAAACTGGAAAACCTGGACGAAATGGACAAATTTCTGGACAGATACCAGGTACCAAAGTTGAATCAGGATCAAGTTGACCATCTAAACAGTCCCATATCCCCTAAAGAAATAGAAGCAGTTATTAATAGTCTCCCAGCCAAAAAAAGCCCAGGACCAGACGGGTTTAGTGCAGAGTTCTATCAGACCTTCAAAGAAGATCTAATTCCAGTTCTGCACAAACTATTTCATAAAATAGAAGTAGAAGGTACTCTACCCAGCTCATTTTATGAAGCCACTATTACTCTGATACCTAAACCACAGAAAGATCCAACAAAGAGAACTTCAGACCAATTTCTCTTATGAATATCGATGCAAAAATCCTCAATAAAATTCTCGCTAACCGAATCCAAGAACACATTAAAGCAATCATCCATCCTGACCAAGTAGGTTTTATTCCAGGGATGCAGGGATGGTTTAATATACGAAAATCCATCAATGTAATCCATTATATAAACAAACTCAAAGACAAAAACCACATGATCATCTCGTTAGATGCAGAAAAAGCATTTGACAAGATCCAACACCCATTCATGATAAAAGTCTTGGAAAGATCAGGAATTCAAGGCCCATACCTAAACATGATAAAAACAATCTACAGCAAACCAGTAGCCAACATCAAAGTAAATGGAGAGAAGCTGGAAGCAATCCCACTAAAATCAGGGACTAGACAAGGCTGCCCACTTTCCCCCTACCTTTTCAACATAGTACTTGAAGTATTAGCCAGAGCAATTCGACAACAAAATGAGATCAAGGGGATACAAATTGGAAAAGAGGAAGTCAAAACATCACTTTTTTCAGATGATATGATAGTATATATAAGTGACCTTAAAATTCCACCAGAGAACTCCTAAACCTATTAAACAGCTTCGGTGAAGTAGCTGGATATAAAATAAACTCAAACAAGTCAATGGCCTTTCTCTATACAAAGAGTAAACAGGCTGAGAAAGAAATTAGGGAAACAACACCCTTCTCAATAGTCACAAATAATATAAAATATCTTGGCGTGACTCTAACTAAGGAAGTGAAAGATCTGTATGATAAGAACTTCAAGTCTCTGAAGAAAGAAATTAAAGAAGATCTCAGAAGATGGAAAGATCTCCCATGCTCATGGATTGGCAGGATCAACATTGTAAAAATGGCTATCTTGCCAAAAGCAATCTACAGATTCAATGCAATCCCCATCAAAATTCCAACTCAATTCTTCAACGAATTAGAAAGAGCAATTTGCAAATTCATCTGGAATAACAAAAAACCTAAGATAGCAAAAACTCTTCTCAAGGATAAAAGAACCTCTGGTGGAATCACCATGCCTGACCTAAAGCTTTACTACAGATCAATTGTGATAAGAACTGCATGGTACTGGTATACTGACAGACAAGTAGACCAATGGAATGGAATTGAAGACCCAGAAATGAACCCACACACCTATGGTCACTTGATCTTCGACAAGGGAACTAAAACCATCCAGTGGAAGAAAGACAGCATTTTCAACAATTGGTGCTGGCACACCTGGTTGTTATCATGTAGAAGAATGCGAATCGATCCATACTATCTCCTTGTACTAACGTCAAATCTAAGTGGATCAAGGATCTTCACATAAAACCAGAGACACTGAAACTTATAGAGGAGAATGTGGGGAAAGGCCTTGAAGATATGGGCACAGGGGAAAAAATCCTGAACAGAACAGCAATGGCTTGTGCTGTAAGATCGAGAATTGACAAATGGGACCTCATGAAACTCCAAAGCTTCGGCAAGGCAAAAGACACCGTCAGTAAGACAAAAAGACCACCAACAGATTGGGAAAGGATCTTTACCTTTCCTAAATCAGACAGGGGACTAATATCCAACATATATAAGGAACTCAAGAAGGTGGACTTCAGAAAATCAAATAACCCCATTAAAAAATGGGGCTCAGAACTGAACAAAGAATTCTCACCTGAGGAATACTGAATGGCAGAGAAGCACCTGAAAAAATGTTCAACATCCTTAATCATCAGGGAAATGCAAATCAAAACAACCCTGAGATTCCACCTCACACCAGTCAGAATGGCTAAGATCAAAAATTCAGGTGACAGTAGATGCTGGCGTGGATGTGGAGAAAGAGGAACACTCCTCCATTGTTGGTGGGAGTGCAGGCTTGTACAACCACTCTGGAAATCAGTCTGGTGGTTCCTCAGAAAATTGGACATAGTACTACCGGAAGATCCAGCAATACCTCTCCTGGGCATATATCCAGAAGATGTCCCAACTGGTAAGAAGGACACATGCTCCACTATGTTCACAGCAGCCTTATTTATAATAGCCAGAAGCTGGAAAGAACCCAGATGCCCCTCAACAGAGGAATGGATACAGAAAATGTGGTACATCTACACAATGGAGTACTACTCAGCTATTAAAAAGAATGAATTTATGAAATTCCTAGCCAAATGGATGGACCTGGAGGGCAGCATCCTGAGTGAGGTAACACATTCTCAAAGGAACTCACACAATATGTACTCACTGATAAGTGGATATTAGCCCAAAACCTAGGATACCCAAGATATAAGATACAATTTCCTAAACACATGAAACTCAAGAAAAATGAAGACTGAAGTGTGGACACTATGTCCCTCCTTAGAAGTGGGAACAAAACACCCATGGGAGGAGTTACAGAGACAAAGTTTGGAGCTGAGATGAAAGGATGGACCATGTAGAGACTGCCATATCCAGGGATCCACCCCATAATCAGCATCCAAATGCTGACACCATTGCATACACTAGCAAGATTTTATTGAAAGGACCCAGATGTAGCTGTCTCTTGTGAGACTATGCCGGGGCCTAGCAAACACAAAAGTGGATGCTCACAGTCAGCTAATGGATGGATCACAGGGCTCCCAATGGAGGAGCTAGAGAAAGTACCCAAGGAGCTAAAGGGATATGCAACCTTATAGGTGGAACAACATTATGAACTAACCAGTACCCCGGAGCTCTTGACTCTAGCTGCATATGTATCAAAAGATGGCCTAGTCGGCCATCACTGGAAAGAGAGGCCCATTGGACACGCAAACTTTATATGCCCCAGTACAGGGGAACGCCAGGGCCCAAAAGGGGGAGTGGGTGGTTAGGGGATTGGGGGTGGGTGGGTATGGGGGACTTTTGGTATAGCATTGGAAATGTAAATGAGCTAAATACCTAATAAAATATGGAAAAAATGATCATTCAGTTCATACAGACAATGGAGCAGTTGAATGACACACAAAATAATGCCGAAGTACATTTCTATAGTGTAGAAATTAATAAATCTCCTTAGTGAGTTTCTTTCAGTCCCACTCCAGCCATGACAGATTCCCTACTACCCCTAAAAACTCTAGACCCAGAACTGTACTATCTGTATATATCATATCTTTCCTTCTAAAGACAATGTGCAGGTTGGGAGTTACATTGCTAGGATGAGAATTATCAACACGTTTTAAAACTAAGACTATGTCTAACTTATGAAGCCATTATACATTGTAGAAATAAAATTAAATATTGTCAGTATCTGTCTTTTAATAGCATACAAGCATTTAAAAACTATTCAGGGTCCTTAAACTAGAATTTCAAGAAATATACCCATTAGTCTTTGTCTATAAAGTCGTCTTTGCAAGATTTTTCTTACTCCCTCCTCAGAGGTTGTTTGCAATCATGCTAAAAGTATGAAGCTCAAATAGACATAAATAGCACAAAATATAGGAGACTATTAAGTACAAGTAGAAACAGTCTGTCCATATTAAAGAATGTAAACTACAGTGGTCTCCCCAGAAACTTGGAAAAGATAGAATCTCAAGGCACTAATTACTCAGGCACTTCAAGAAGGCCTTTGGGTAAGAGTATTCACTATAGGGAGAAAGATGCACAGTAAGAGATTGAATTTCAAATGGAGGAGATTCAATGAGTAGAGGAATGAACAGAGAGACAATGTGGATCTATCCACATCTATCTCTGTACCAAAACACCCCAGTTTCTAGTGATTCCTGCTTTGAGTTGATGTGAGAAGCATGTTAACAGTGGGTCTCAGAGTGAGATCTGGGGCTGGCAGAATTAGCATCACATGTGAACTTAGTACAAATAATCTGTTCTAAACCCAGTAAGTAAGAAACTCTAGACTAGGACTCAGCAAATTGGGTTTTAACAAATTCTCCAGTTGTTCTGATACCTGCTTCCAGATGAAAACGACTAGGTCCTAGATAGATAGATAGATAGATAGATAGATAGATAGATAGATAGATAGATAGATAGATAGATAGATAGATAGATAGATAGATAGATAGATAGATAGAATAGGTAATAAGTAAGTGAAGTCAAGACTGGAGAGATGGACCCATGGGTAGAGTGCTTATTGTGAAAATATGAGGACCTGAGTTTGAATTCCCCAAAATCTCATATACATAAAAGCCAAGCACTGCACTGTGTGTCCAGTGTGTGTATGATGGGAGGCTATGTCCAGAGGGGCAAAACTGGGAAGATCCTGAGGCTTGTTATTTAACAGGTCTAGCTAAATAGTGAGCTCCAGGCTCACTGCCATATCTAGTCTCAAAAACATAAGATAAAAAGTGATGAAAGAAGTAGTCAAAGTCAACCTCCAGTTTTCACTCATGTACACACACACACACACACACACACACACACACACACACACACACTTACCCTGTCATGATTTTAGATTCAAAGCCTGCTTCCCACCCCAGCCAAGTCTCTGCCTTGGTCCCTCCTATCATACATATCCTTTTTTCCTTAACTCTCTGGGCACTCACTAATGTTTTACCATTAGACAAACATACACACACACACACAGAGTCACTCACATGCAATCAAATACCTATGTGTTATTTAACAAACTGAAAACCAGTCTTTATTTTCTCATTTCTTGGATCATTTATTTTGTAGTGTATATATATATATGGACTGAGAATAAGGGTAAAATTTTTAAAAATCCTGATTAAAGAAGATGACATTGTGTGTTTATCAAATTATACTGTTGGATATTTACTCTTTCCTGGGATAAATTTGCATAAATCTTTCATAATTCAATTCTCTTATTTAAGTAATGTTTCATTTACTGTCATTGGTTTATTTGGAAGGGCAAGTTCATTCTGCAGGTTACTGCCAAACATCTGTAATTCCAATTCAGCTTATCTTCAGAGCAACTTTGGAGAAACAGTATTCAAATTCATAGTTTGGATGGAGGAAGAGAGGGAGGAAGGGAAGGGGGAAGGGAGGGAGGGAGGAGTGGAAGGGAAGGAGAGAGAGGGAGAGAGGGAGGGAGAGAGAGATGAATCAAAACAAGAATGTTCTGAAGCACATCTAAGCTGAAATCTCTCCAGATGTTGGCTTCAACCTCTTACATTTATCAAACTCCAGATGTAGTTCTTGTTTGGTAGAGACAGTAGTCTACTGTGTTCAAGTTCTACATGTCAACTTAAAAACTGACTGGAAACATGCACAATAAGAGTATTGTCAGGCTGGAGAGATGGTTCAACAGGTAAGAACACTAGCTGCTCTTCCAGAGGTCCTAAGTTCAATTCTCAGCAACCACATGGTGTCTCTCAACCATCTGTAATGGGATCTGATGTCCTCTTCTTCTAGTGTGCATGAAGACAGCATACACACATATATATAATAAATATACATATACATAAAATAAATACATCTTAAAACACTGTGGTGCATACACACACATAGGGGCAAATACACAAAAAATTTCCAAAAGGAAAAAAGAATATTGTCAGAAATTTCAGGTTCCTCCTATCCTGTATTGGAAGTGCTAAGTATCCAACATAACCATTTCACACCAGCAGCTTAAAAAAAAAATCTCTCCTCAAGGAAGCACTTTATCCTGTGAAAACTGGATGCCTCAGGGAAGAGGGATGGTGATGGAAGTGAGGTGGAGGTGGGTGAGCAGGTGGAAGAGCTCCTTCTCAGAGGTGGGAGGGGAATGGGGAGATGGAATGATGAATTCAAAAAGAGGAGACCAGGAAGGGGGACAACTTGTAGAATGGGAAGTGCTTGCTGATAGAAGCCTAATATGGCTGTCTCCTGAGAGGTTCTGCCAGAGCCTGACAACAGAGGAGGAAACTTGCAGTCAACTATTGGACTGAGCTTGGAGGTCCCCGATGGAGGAGATGGAGAAGAGACTGAAGGAGCTGAGGGGCTTTGCAGCCCCATGGAAGGAACAACGGTGTCAACATGCCACCATCCAGGACTCCTGGGACTGGATCACCAACCAAAGAATACACATGGAGGGACACATGGCACTGGCCACAAGATGGCTTTGTTGGACATTAGTGGGAGGAGAGGCCCTCAGTACTGAAGGTGTGCAATGCCACAGTGTAGAGGAATGCCACAGCAGGAGGATAGGAGTGGGTAGGTGGGGGCGCACCTGCATAGAGGCAAAGGGAGAGGAATGGGATAGGGGGCTTCTGAAGGGAAGATCTGGAAAGGGGAAAACATTCGAAATGTAAGTAAAGAAAATGTCCAAGAAAAAGAAGAAAGATTATCCATTCAAATGCTATAATAAATATATTTTCTATAAGCCCAAGGGGGAAAAAAAAACCACCAAAACCTCTCCTCTCATCTCATCTCAAGATGGTTAAGAAATATACCCATTAGCCTTTGGTTAAGAAAACTGACTGCTCTTCCAGAGGGCCTGAGATAATTCCTAGAGACAACATGGTGGCTCACAACCATCTGTAATGAGATCCAATGCCCCCTTCTGGTGTGTCTAAAGACAGCAACAGTGTACTCACATATATAAAATAAGTAAATCTTTTAATAAAATCTCTCCTCTCAAGACTAGAACATTTTATTGCTACCTGGCCTGGCCACACTCTGCATAAATATTAGCTCTATCCCCCAAAATCCGCTTCTCTGATATCATGAAAACATACAGAGCCACCCACTGCTGCACTAACTAGTGGCTGTCACATGTCAGAGGGTTTCAAGCAGCAAGTGAGGTTGACTTAGCAATAGTCACCTTCAATAAAAAAACAAAAAAAGGCGCCTGACATCAGATGGCTCTCAGGCTAACAGACCTGGGTGTCCTTTCCATGTAAACCATTTCACTGCAACAGGTTCTTGTCTGCTCCTCTGGGCACCTCTGTCTTTATCCTTGACTAGGAGGTGGTTTCCAAGAGCTGTTGTCCTCACCTCACCCCACAGCTGTTCTGCTCTGCTGATACAGCGAGTGTCCCCGCCTTGAAACCAGGCAACAAACACTAACACCATTCACTAACATATCAGGTGATGTTTTAAAGTTCAGCTCCACCTCACTGGCCTTCTCTGATAAAATGCCATCTAAGGTTACTGTACACTGCATTCATATCACTCTTTCCCAGCCACCTTTCACTTCAGTCATTCTTAGAACCTCCTTTATACAAATGTATTATTTCTTTCAATGGCTGCATTATCACCATGTGTCTTTAAATTGATTATTCCAACCTGTATCTAATATTTCTTAAAACCAGAAGTATATTTTCCATTTGGACATGTTGGTAGGTCTATACACCTGTTATAATTATGCTTTTATGAATAAGGGCTTGTCCTTCCAGTTATGTCTCAGAACTATCTAATTTAAGCTACTTTGTGCTCAAGAGGCAAACAATATCCACAAAACTGATAGCCTATTAATAGGAATGTAATTCAAATTCTGGATTTTCTTACAGAGCTCAAAGGCTATGAAGAAAAGAAAAAGCCTGAAAGAACACAGGCTCCATGACTGCAGAGGCCAAAGTTCCCATCCCAGTGATGACATCTGTGTAATCTTGGGAAAGATGGCCATATCTACTGGGTCTCAATGCCTTTCCATGTAAATTGAACAAATGCCTTTAGGGATATTGGAAAGAATCTGTGACATAGTATGTGGGTAATCTCTAACCAACACCCTAAAGCAGTGGGTATTCCACTGATGACAGATACTATTCAGCATGAGTTAGCAGATGTGACAATTTTTCCAGAGAGTGATTTAAGCAGGGTACTCTCCTCTGCTTCTACAGCACCGCACACACCGATCCTGCGCTGAAATCTATCCTTTCTCCTTTCTGCCCTTGTCCTTCACCTTCTTTGCCCAACTATGAGTTGCTGCTCAGTCACTTTTACTCTTCCCTGTCTGTGGAGTACATTGTATCCTGCTGTTAGGGTCCTCCTTGCTTCCACTCCTCCCCTTCCTCTGCCACTGGCATTTCTGTCTCAGTCGATTTCTAATCATCTAAAAGTCTCCCAGAGAATGAGCCCCTTCTATGTCTGCAGCCTTTGGGTGACACATTGTGGGTTTTTAATAAGTGATAAATGAAGAAATTAGAATGAATGACAACAATGAGACAGACCTCTAAAGAATAAAACCTGAACGACAAGAAAAGTGAGAGTTAGTTATATTTGTTATTTGGCATTCTTGCAATCACCTTTAAGTCTCCTTCAATTACTTCCCTTTAAAAATGGAGTGGAACCTGTTCCAAGAAGCCTTTCATCTTTGCTCCCTTACCCCAAAGATATCTCATGGAATTTTTTTCTCACTCCTCTCTCCAGTGTGTAACTGTAAAACCCTGTTTGACATTCTTCTAATTCTTAAATAAATCACCTATTAGTCACAGAAACACTAGGGGAATCTTTGGGTTAAAATGTTAATAATTTACTAGTAGCAAACTGTACTTTCCCCCGTAACAGCAGGTGGGCAGAAGCATTACTTGTGTTTTTTTATATTATTTTGTTTCTTTTTTGTTCTTTTATTAAAAATTGATTCTTTTTTTTCACATAATATATTCCTGTACTTCCTGTAGTTCCTCCCCACTTCTCCCATTCAGATTCATCTCCTTTCTGTCTCTCATTAGAAAATAAGCAGGCTTCTAAGGAATAATAATAAAATGAAAATAAGACAAAAACAAATTGAAACAGAACAAAGCAATCAAATAAAAGAGACCTAGAAAAGGCATAAAGCTCCAAGACCCTCTGTTTGTACACTCAGAAATCCTATAAAAGCATTAAACTGCGAGTCATAATATATACATAAAGGACATATAAGATAAAAAGAGAAAGAAACATGGATAAAATTAAGAATTATAAATAAATTAAATAAAAACTAGAAATACAATAAAATTTTAATAACTGACAGTACATTATGAAACAAAGAACCTTCAAAGATGCTGTGGAGTTTCTTTTCTGTTGGCCAACTACTGCTGGGAATGCCGCATATTCTTAAGAGTAGTTTATTTCTCAGAAGCACCAACCAAAAAAACATACACTGGGTGAAACTAGGCCTCCCCACTCATATGAAGCAGATGTGCAGCTTGGTCTTCATGTAGGTCCTGAACAACTGGAGATGGAGCGATCTCAAAAGCTGTTGTCTGTGCGTGGGATATGTTCTACTAGCTGGGCTGCTTTGTCTGGCCTCAAGTGCCTCGGAAGTGCCTAGCCTTGCAAAAAATTGACTTGCCAGGGTGTGGGGGTGGGGGGGGTGGGGGGGAAGCTATCTAGGGGGATCCCCACCTGCTCAGAGGATAATGGGAGGGGGAGGGGAAGGATTGTGGGAGGGAGTGACCGGGAGGGGGGCAGTGAGTGGTATGTAAAGTGAGTAAGTGGACTATTATGGATGCTAACAAGTGCTTGCTGACAGGAGCCTGATATAGCTGTCTCCTGAGAGGCTCTGCTAGTGCCTGACAAAAACAGAAGTGAATGCTCTCAGCCAACCATTGGACTGAGTACAGAGTCACCAGTGGAGGAGCTAGAGAAAGGACCTACGGAGCTAAAGGTGTTTGCAGCCCCATAAGAGGAACAACAATATGAACAAACCAGTACTCCCAGAGTTCCCAGGGACTAAACCATCACTGAAGAGAACACATGGAGGGGCCCATGTCTGTATGTAGCAGACCCATATGTAGCAGAGGATGGCCTCTTTGGACATCAATGGGAGGAGAGGCCCTTGGTCCTGTGAAGGCTCGATGCCCCAGTGTAGGGGAATGCCAGGGCCAGAAAATGGGAGTGGGTGGATTGGTGAGCAGGGTGAGGGGAAAGGGGATGGGGGCTTTCAGAGGGGAAACCAGGAAAGGGGATAATATTTGAAATGTAAATTAAGGGAGAAGGGGGTCTGGTGGGAAGGAGGTGTGGGATGAGGAGCAGTCTGAGGGAGGATGGGGAGGGACAGGAATGGAATATGGAGTGTAAAAAATGAATTATAAATAAAACTAAATTTAAAAAAGAAAAAGAAATGTAAATAAAGAAAATATCTAATAAAAATAAATTATTCATTTATTTATTTATTTAACAATAAAAAATAGTAGTTTGTTTCCCCATGATACTCCTTTGGAGAAAACTAATTTTTCACTTGCAAATGGTTAGCTTCTGGATTAGTGATGGAAGCATGTGTGCCCTTCTCCTTTCTGCTCTAGGACGCCATCTGATGCAAACAGTTGCAGGCCCAGTGCGTGCTTCTTCAGTCTCTGAATTCATACGTGCATTGATCCTCTTGATTAATAGGATCTTGTTTCCTTGGTGCCCTCCATTCCTTCTAGCTCTTACAATTTTTCTGTCTCCTCTTCCACAGGGTTCCCTGAGCACTGAGGGAAGGAATTTGATGGGGGCACCCAAGTTAGGGATTAGTATTCAAAGGTCTCTTAACTCTGTTTATTGTCTAGCTGTAAGTCCCTGTACATGTTTTCATCTGCTACTGGAGGAAACTTCTATGATGATAACTGAGCAAGACATTAATCTATGAGTATAGAAAAATGTCATTATGAATTATTTTATTGATAAATTTCTTTAGTAGGACAATAGTATTTGGCTTTCTCCTAGGTCCTTGGGCTATCTGGTCTTATGTTCTTGGTCACTTAAGCAGTGTCTGGTATCGGTTCTATTTCATGGAGTAAGCCTTAACTCAAATCAGAGATTGGTTGTTTAATCCCAAAGCTTTGTGCCACCACTGCAGTAGCACATCTTGCAGGTAGGACACCATTATAGATCAAAAGTGTTGTGTCCGGCCAGCAGACCACAACCTGGGTTCTAGCCTGGATAGGCATTTTGGAAAACTGGAAGAGAAGAGGGGCTAGGTGGCAAGAGAAAGAAATGTAGCCAAGACAGTTATTCTGATCAAAGCTCAAATTTTACTGTTGCGACACTCAGTTATGAAGGAAGGGGGAGGGGACCCAATTCCCGCCGAATAATCTCAGGTCCAGTAGAAAGGTGAGCATGTGTGTGGCTCTGCAGGTTCCAGCAGTGGGCGTGGCAGAAAGAATGAGCAGGAAGCTCCACCCCTGAGCAAGCAGGTTTCAGGCTGGGGGTGGGGAGACTACAAAAAGGTTTATGTCTGGGATTGTATTCATGTTTTCCCTTAGGTGATATGCAGACTGCCTTCCTGTACCAAAGACGCTAGCACATAGGAGTAAAGACTCTATACATAGCTCAACCTCCCCACCTTCAATGAGTTATGTCTATGTTGTCTTTGGCAATAGGGTCTTGCCATAAGCTTGTGGAGAGCAACCTATAGTTTTGGCAACAGCCTGGATTGTTTGGTAATTCCTTGAGGGTTCCTTTGACCAACAATATGAACTAACCAGTACCCTGGAGCTCTTGTCTCTAGCTGCATATGTATCAAAAGATGGCCTAGTCGGCCATCACTGCAAAGAGAGGCCCATTGGACTTGCAAACTTTATATGCCCCAGTACAGGGGAACCCCAGGGCCAAAAAGGGGGAGTGGGTGGGTAGGAGATTGGGGGGGTATGGGGGACTTTTGGGATAGTATTGAAAATGTAAACGAGGAAAATACCTAATAAAAAAATAAATTAAAAAAAAAAAAAGACCAACAATTCAATTAGATGTAACCCAGTACCGATACTGGAAGCTTCATTTGGTGACAAGAGATGCCCAGTTGGGGCTTTGTCTCCTTCATTATTTGGCAATTTTATTTATAACTCCTTCAAATATTTTTATATATTTTAAGAATATTCTAGGAAGCATTTACTATTTAAGGTTTCCAAACTGCCCTTCAAATGACCCCTAATTTTAGCTGTCTCTTCTCATATTCCCTGCCTTGTGGACCAACCACTCCCACTTGGTCTTTCTGTTCTAGTACCCCCATCATCCATCCATAACTATCTACTATATTTCCTTTTTCTACATAGATCTATCTGTGCACCCTATTACCTTACTCTAACTTCTGTGGTTGTAATTTTTTATCACTGTCTTAACAACTAATATCCATATATAAACAAATATATAAAATGCATGTAATTTTTAGTCTGGGTTTTCTTACTCCGGGTCATATTTTTTTCTAGTTCCCTGAATTTACCTGTGGTTCTCATGATGTGTGTGTGGTTTTTTTAATCATTTTCTTTATCCATTCATCTGTTGAGGAACATCTAGATTGTTTCCAATTTCTAGCTATTGTTTATAGAGCAGCAATGGACATGCTGAGTGTCTCTGTGGTAGGATGAAGCTCCTTTTGGGTATATGCCAAAGGGTGATATAACTGCATCTTGAGGTAGATCGACCCCCATCATCCTGAGGAACTGCCACACTGGTTTCCACTGTGGCGGTACAAGTTTGCTGTTCTACCAAGAATGGGCAAGTGTTTCCCTTATCCCATGTCCTTGCCAGCATGAGATATCATTTGTTTTATTTATTTTATTTATTCTGAGGGAAGTAAGATGAAATCTCAAAGTAGTTTTGATTTGCATTTGCCTCATGACTAAGGATATTAAACGTTTGTAGCACCTTCTGTAGGACTGGGTTTATAGATGGATATTCCTTTAAATTTTTTAAATCATCTAATATCTTATTATTTCCATCTTTTGTATTTGAAAGTTTTGTTGAAGATAGTATTCTGAGCTGGCATCTGTGGTCTTTTAGAATTTGTAGAACATCTTTTCAGACCCTTCTAGCATTTAGACTCTCCATTGAGAAGTCAGGAGTTACTCTATTCGGTCTGCCTTTATATTACTAAGTCTTTTCCCTTGCAGCTCTTAAGATTTTTCTGTTCTGTGCATTTAGTGTTTTGATCATTTTGTGGCAATGAGGCTTTCTTTTTGGCCTAATCTATTTGGTGTTCTGTGTGTTTCTTGAACTTTGATAAATATCTCCTTCTTTAGGTTCGGAAAATTTTCTTTTATGGTTTTGTTGAAGATATTTTCTGTATCTTTGACCTAGGTTACTTCACTTTCTTCTATTCCTATTATTTTTATACTTGGCCTTTTCATAGTGTCCCCGATTTTCTGAGCTTTTTTTATGACAAGATTTTTTAATTTAGCATTTTCTTTACCAAGGAATCCATTTCTTCTATTGTGTCTTCAGCACCTGAGATTCTCTTTTCCATCTTTTGAATTTGTTGGTAAAGCTTTCCTCTAAGGTTCCTGATCAAGTTCTTAATTTTTTTCATTTTCAGATTTCCTATAGTTTGGGGTTTTTTTTACTGATTCTATCTTTACTTTCAGATTATGAACTGTTTTCTCCATTTATTTTTATTGTTTGTTTGCTTTTTCATAGATTTCTGTAAAAGATTTATTCATTTCTTCTTTAAGAAGCTCTTTCATAGCCAAGCATGGTGGTGCATGCCTTTAATCCCAGCACTCAAAGGCAGAGGCAGGTGGATTTCTGAGTTTGAGGCCAGCCTGGTCTACAAAGTGAGTTCCAGGACAGCCAGGGCTATACAGAGAAACCCTGTCTCAAAAAAAAAAAAAAAAAAAAAAGAAAGAAAGAAAGAAAAAAGAAAAAAAAGAAAAGAAAAAAAAGAACCTCTTTCATATTCATAAAGGCTATTTCAAGGTCTTTTTCTTGTGCTTTAGGTATGTTACAATCCTCAAGTCTTGTTGTGGTGGGTTTGCTGGGTTCTAGTAGAGATATATTCCTGGATCTTATTAATTTTTTATGCTAGCATCTCCACATCTGGGTTTGGAATCATTGTAATTTTAGATGCTGATATCTGCTCTTGTCTTTATTGATGGGTATCTCCTTGTTTTCTGTTTCCCTCTCTGGTTCTTAGAAGGGTGTGTTGGCTGTTGCCTGATAAGGAATTCTCCTAAGATCTTACTATATGTGGCTACTAAAAGTTCTGAATAAAATGTATTTCTAAGGTATTAGAATTTAAATGGGCATGGGGATGAGCTATAAGGTGGGACTGAGTGGGTTCACAAGAGAGGAGGAAACAAATGTTCCACTAGGTTCACTAAGGGAAGAGAGTGAAAAGAGGCTACAACAGGTAGTCTGCTAAAGATCTGGGAACGAGACTGCAGAATTGAATTTGGAGAAGGGGGTGATGAGCAGATTTGGCTGGAATTCTCAGAGAATGACTGCTGGCATCAGGGCTTGGATAACAGGATGAGTGTGGGAAAAGGTTGTGAGATAATGTGTGTATCATTGCTGGAGATGGGTGGAGATAGGAGAGAGAGGATACAGGGGTGATCTGCTAAGGAGTTGGGATGAGACTGGGAATTGGACTTGGAAAAGAGAAGGGAGCAAGGACAATCTGCTGTTAACCTACCTGCTTCCCTCTACTCACAAACTTTACTCTAAGGACATTTTTTAATTTTTATGGTCTATCCTTTGGACTTAGTTATGGTGGTTTGTGACAAAGAAACAACCTTTCCAATTACAAATTACACTCTAGCAACAAAAGAAACACAGAAAGAGATAAGAAACAAATTAAATCATAGCACTAGATGAGGAAAAACAAATTAAATCACAACACACACAAAAAAAATTTTAAAGTGAAGGTAAAAAGTTGACTCATAATTTAAATGAGAGGGGTAAAAAAAGAAAAATTCAAAGCTTAAACCACAGGGTCTAACAGCTGCCAACTGCATAATTTTCCAACACCTTCATCTTTTGTTTGTGACATTATGAAATAGCATCTTGCTATAGTTTGGGGTTTTTGTTTGTTTGTTTTGCTCTTTTTGTTTTTTGGATTTTAGAGACAGGATTTCTCTGTATAGCCCTGGATGTCCTGGAACTCACTTTGTAGAGCAGGCTGGCCTCAAACTCAGAAATCTGTCTGCCTCTGCCTCCCAAGTGCTGGGATTAAAGGCATGCACCACCACACCCGGCTACATATTTTCAAATATCCAAGCAATAGTTTTAGTAGTTATTGCTAGGCAACCAGTGTCCAATATTTTTTCTAATTTTTTTTCTGCCATCATAAACACCCTGGACATCTGTTTTCATTTTTTAATGAACCCTTAAAATTCCTTGATGGTCGGTCAGTGCAAATTCTGAAGCTTGATTGGATTTCATAAAAGACAAGCCATTTTAAGTAAGTCGGACAAGTGAGCTTATTGGTATGATTAAGAAAGTTAATATAACAGGAGATGAGCATTGTCGATTATATACACTTTTAGGCAAGTTATAAGGCAGTCACAGGAAACAAAATCACTATAAGATCAGGCAATAGAAATGTAAAACCACAGACATTTGTGCCTGTACATGGGTGTGTGTGGACATGTGTGGCCTTGGTTCCTTATACATACTCTGTAAAGCTTGGAACTGTAGAAGTGGCTCACACATGAGCTCAACTATTATGATTTAAGTTGCAGACACCATAGAGTCATACCATGCAACAGATCTCAAGAGAGAGATTTATTAGTGGGGTGCAGGGGGACAGTATGCAAAACATGCTTCTAAGTGACAGTGGAAAGAGAAAAAAGGCAAGAAGAGAAGGCACTGTTATTTTATAAGGGGGTATAGCACATGTACATAGGGGGGATATATGACTCCCTATGTGACAATGGAAATGTATCTTATTTTGGTGGTTAATGATGGCATGGCCTGCTGTTGTAGATTACTGAACATGGGTTTAGGTGTGGGGTTTTCCAACCCCAAGCCCAGTTTTCTTTTCTTTTCTTTCTTTCTTTTTTTTTTTTAATTTATTTATGGAAGTATAATGTAGCTTTCTTCGGACTCACCAGAAGAGGGCATCAGATTTCATTACAGATGGTTGTGATCCACCATGTGGTTGCTGGGATTTGAACTCAGGATCTCTGGAAGAGCAGTCAGTGCTCTTAACTGCTGAGCAATCTCTCCAGCCCCCCCCCGCCCCCCAGTTTTATTTTCAAAGCTACTGAAAGATCCTGACAGAATGTAAAAGGTCACAGAAGCCCTGAAATTGGCAAAATAGATTTCACTGTTAGCAGAACTAGCTTCACTGATTTAGAAAAATCGAGGTGCACAATGCTCTGGCCACTCCTTGAACCCGTGTGTCTGCCAATGTTTTGACCGTTCCTTGAACCCAGGTGTGTGCCCACTGATAAAGCCCATTGACAGGTGTTTGTGATATTGGTTGCTGGGGAAGAGTCAGAAAATCTCCCCAGCAACCACAGCCGGGCCAATCCAGAGTTGCTACACCTGCACCAGACTCTTTCCTTGTACCCCTCCCATACCCATTTCTTTAGAATATACATTGTTTAGATCTGGAAATCCTCTACTCCCCTCTTCTCCTTTCCCCCCTGAGGGCCTATAAAAACTGAGACCCCTTTCCCCTCGTGGTCGACTCCTCTACCCCTGTGTGAGATATGAGTCATCCCCAGAGCTCTGGCTTTCCCCAAATAAAGCCTCATGTGGTTTGCATCAAGCTTGGTCTCTTGTGAGTTCTTGAGTGTCCACTATTGTCCCAAGGCCTGAGCTAGGGGCTCCTCAACGGAGTCTTTCACTACTACATGCAAATCTCTTCTTGTATCTAAATCCCACCCAGTGGGTGCATTTCACTTCTTTTTTTATATATAATATTTTTTATTACATATTTTCCTCAATTACATTTCCAATGCTATCCCAAAAGTCCCCCATACCCTCCCCCCCACTTCCCTACCCACCCATTCCCATTTTTTTTTTTTTTTGGCCCTGGCGTTCCCCTGTACTGGGGCATATACAGTTTGCATGTCCAATGGGCCTCTCTTTCCAGTGATGGCCGACTCATATCCAGGGATCCACCCCATAATCAGCTTCCAAACGCTGACACCATTGCATACACTAGCAAGATTTTATCGAAAGGACCCAGATATAGCTGTCTCTTGTGAGACTATGCCGGGGCCTAGCAAACACAGAAGTGGATGCTCACAGTCAGCTATTGGATGGATCACAGGGCCCCCAATGGAGGAGCTAGAGAAAGTACCCAAGGAGCTAAAGGGATCTGCAACCCTATAGATGGAACATTATGAACTAACCAGTACCCCAGAGCTCTTGACTCTAGCTGCATTTCACTTCTAAGGGCTATTTGGAAATTACTTGCTTATATGTAAATGCAACTGCTTAAAGTCAGTTAGACATAGTCTCTAAAATAGGGCATCCTCATAAATGCCATCTTCCTGTAATTTGAGGCTTTAAAGAAAACCACAAAACAAGAAATGTTCTACTCTTTGATTCTTACTTATTTTCTAAAACAATGAATTCACTTTATTTGCTGAAAATGTTAAGAGGTTGTTCAATGCCACCCATTTGTAATCACCACAATAAGAGAGAAAATAGAGCATGAATATTAAATGTTTTCAGTATTCTAGCAAAAAAAAAAAAAAGATACAACACACGTATCATTAAATTCTAAAACCAGATTTTCATGTCGTATTTAAAGTTGGTAGCATCTGGGAAGTCACTTCTATAATTATCAGTGTGTCATTTTAAAGTGTGTAAGAACATTACTTACATGTTGGTTTGTCATTTCTGGGTAATAATTTTTCTACCAACACCTGTATTAAAATCTTGATGGCCAGAAGTCCATTCAATTGGAAATCTGGAAAGCTGCTGCAAAAATTGCATCAAGGTTTTTAAAAATATAGTCTTACTTGTCTAAAAGCCAAATACAAAGGAGCAAAATTTCACAGGTGAGTTGTTTAGATTGAAGCCAACAAATCAATTTCTACCCACTTTTAAAAGAAGGATTGTGTGGTAGAAAAGGCCTCATCAAGTTGCATCTTTTGAAACTGAATTGATGTGAAATTAAACCTAGAAAAAACAGAGAAGATGCAGAGAAAGAAAGAAGGAAAGGAAGGGAGGGAGAGAGGGAGGGAGGGAGGGAGGGAGGGGAGAGGGAGGGAGGGGGGAGGGAGGGAGGGAGGGGGGAGGGAGGGAGGGAGACAGGAAGGCAGAAAGAAAGAAAGAAAGAAAGAAAGAAAGAAAGAAAGAAAGAAAGAAAGAAAGAAAGAAAGAAAGAAAGAAAGAAAGAAAGAAAGAAGGAAGGAAGAAAGAACACAGAGAGTAAAAGGAAAGGAAAGAAGCATGCTGTGTGGGGGTGGTGTTAGAATTCTCAAGTGAAAGCTATAAACAGAATAAGACAATGGATATGGAACAGTTGTGTTTGACAGGGTGACACAAGAGAAAGAAGAACTTTAAAGAACCATATGGTTGGTTTGGTCCCAACAGTCATTGAAAGGACACTTTATATGCTCTATTTAAAAATAACTTCAGAATGATATTCAAACACATTTTTAACAAAAGAGTTGGGTGAGTTTTAGGGGGTTTCTTGGGGGGTTACCCTCCACTTATTATACCAATATCCTTGCTACCAGGCTTGTGATATTCAGACCTCTGGATTCTGCTGAGATAATTTAAAGGAATTTGCAGCTCTAAAGACAGATTCTAGAAACCTGTGGCATTAAACTCATATTTTTCAGAATCCATATATATTGCCACACTTGAGGAAGGGAACATAACTTCAAAAAAATCTGAAAATGTGCCTGTTTGACACCTAATGCCAGTGAATCTGTCCTTTTAATTTCTCTTGCTCTGTGAGAGGACTTGGTATCTCTGAACAAATGGCTGAGTTTATGTCCTCATAGTTCACAGGAAAACTTCAGTCAGCCCTTTCTTGCTCATATTCTACACTCTACCTGCTGCCTCTTGTTTCAGGGTACAGATAGAGCTGGCCAATATCACCCTCCCCATGTCTTGCTGTCCTCTGCTTCATGGATACTAAAGCTCCCAGATTGTCTCTTAACTCTGGCATCCAATTCTCAGAAAACCAGGATGAGCAATCCTTACAAGCAATATTAGTCTACCCCTCTACTTAGAACCATTGAGTCATTTTCCATTTCAGCAGAGGAAAAAGCCAAAATGTTTTCAGAAGCCTGAAATGTTGTGGATGATCTGCCCAGATAAGTTTGGGATGACTGTATCACTAGGCCGTTGTGAATGAAGACAGCTCACAACCATCACCATCTTCAATCTATTCTTCCCAAGATAACGTAGGAATATATGGAGATCCAAATGCTTATTCTAATCAGAATCACCATGAAACAGGTCATTTAAAGTTTGGTTAACTGAGTGGGTTAACTGACACTGTATCTGTACTGCACCTTTGCTATTGGCCTTCATTCTTTTCTTTACTTCTCCATAACAACAGCCTATCCAAAGACCATCCAGTCTAAGCAATGGCTGCACAATTTAACCAATGGCTGCATAGCCTAATCAATGAGAACTTATAGAGAAATTTCAATCCAGCAAATTGCTGCTCTGACAAGGGATCACATCCAAAAATATGATCTGGCTGGAATACATATATGACACACACCTTTAATTCCTCTGGCTGGAATATAGACATACCCTTAGTACATACCTTTGATCCCAAATGAATTGAGAGACACACAAAGTGATGAATCAGAGAAATATTTGACAGAATGAATCAGAGATAAGCTATGCCCAACACTCATGAGAGCTGACAGGAAAGAGAATAATGAGGGAGAGAGGCAGTTCAGTAAAATTCAGTCCCTTCCAGTCAGTTTGGTGCAGTTCAATTGACTGCAGTTGGGCTCAGGTCAGATCAGAGCAGTTCTTCAGTTCAGAGAGTTCAGAGAGTCTTTCCAAGCAAAGCAATTCAGTCAGAAGTTTAGAGAAGCCAATTTGAACCAGTCAACTTGGAAAGGAGTTTAAGCCAGAACAACTGAGTTAAACAGCCAGCCAGAATTCAGAAAGAGCTGGAAAGTGTGAGTTTATTTAGCAGTAAATCTGGGAAGCTGAAACATTCTAGGCTTAGGTTAACAGATGGAGGCTAAAAGCTGAAACCTTCAAGGTGTAGGTTTACAGAAGATTAGATTGTACAGAGACTAGCAGCCTCCAGGCCTAGGCCCAGGAATAGTTAGAATAGAGAAGGAAATGCTCTGGGCTCATCTCACCCCTTCATCAGAGGAAATAACAGAGATATTTACACTTACACAATCTCTCCAGAACATGTATCTGGGTAGCCTATCCCACAATATAGAATTTCCATGATTTATTTCCCCAGTGCCTCTCCTACTTCAAACCTCACCAATCTTGCTGTCTGACCCTCTGGCACACACCTTTGATGTTTCTTCAAGAGGATTGGCCTGCCTCTACAGCTGGATGTTCCTGCATGGCTATTCTTCCTGCTTAAGATACAACGCTCACCACTTTCAGTGGTGCTGATGTGCACTTCCCACTCTAGCCTTCTCTGAGGTCTTCTTACATGGGTAGGAAGTCTGGGGAGAGTGATAAGAGAAACAGGTGTTATTTTTTTTTAAAAAATATATTTGTTATTATTTATAAATGTCTATTTTTTAAGAACTAACTTTAGTTGTTTAAAATAGTGTTTGAAATTAAATTTTCTCAATGCATAAAGATAGTACTGGAGTTATAAGTTCAGACTCTGTATTCAAACAGACCTGGGTGTGACTGTTTCCATATTTCACCCTGCAACTATGCAACCTGAGCCTTTGTTCTTATCTATTAAATAATATTATTACAGCCCTGTGTAGGCTGAATATTAAATGAACATGAAAAGCACAAAGATCCACACAAACAGGAAAGAATTGAGAACTAGTCCTAAGAAATCTTATGCACCAAGAGTTACAGTATAGTATATCTGCATCCCAACTTACATGGCAGGGCCTGGGAGATAATCGCAGATATGTTTGTCCATGACAATGTTCAGCAAAAACAGCAGAGCTGGACACCCACAAGCTACCCACAAAACCCTCCAAGGGGTCTTAAGACCTCTGGTGTGTGGAACACAGCTGCTGCTCCAATCCAATCGCGTAGGACCTGAGACAGCATTAAATAGGGAAGCAGAAAACCCAGCCTGATCAGGGGCACAAGTCCCTTCTGGTCCCTGCCAGCACCGGGGTACCTTAGGTGCTGAGTCTACTGACACCCGCAGGCTACCCACAAAACCCTCCAAGGGGTCTTAAGACCTCTGATGAGTGGAACACAGCTGCTGCTCTAATCCAATTGCACGCAGGACCTGAGACTGCATTAATTAGGGAAGTAGGAAACCCAGCCTGATCAGGGGCACAAGTCCCTGCTGGTCCACACCAGCACCGGGGTACCTTTAGCATGGAGTGTATGGACACCTGCAAGGTATACAGAGGACCCTCCACCAGATCTTAAGAGCTCTGTGAGTGGATCACAACTTCTTCCAGGAGGCAGGTTCAAACACCAGATATATGGGCACCTTCCCTGCAAGAGGAGTGCTTACCTGCAGAGAGAACTCTGAACACTGAAACTCAGGATAGAGCTAGTCTCCAAGGTCTGCTGATAGAGGCTAACATAAACACTTGAGGAACAAGATCTAACCAGAGACAACTATACCAACTAGTGGATGAAGGAGCTCCAAAAAAACCAGACACACTGAAACTTATAGAGGAGAAAGTGGGGGAAAGCCTCGAAGATATTGGTACAGGAAAAAAATTCCTGAGTAGAACAGCAATGGCTTCTGCTGTAAGATTGAGAATTGACAAATGGGACCTCATGAAACTCCAAAGCTTCTGTAAGGCAAAAGACACCATCAATAAGACAAAAAGGCCACCAACAGATTGGGAAAGGATCTTTACCTATCCTAAATCAGATAGAGGACTAGTATCCAGTATATATAAATTACTCAAGAAGGTGGACTCCAGAAAATCAAATAACCCCATTAAAAAATGGGGCTCAGAGCTAACCAAAGAATTCTCACCTGAGGAATACTGAATGGCTGAGAAACACCTGAAAAAGTGTTCAGCATCCTTAATCATCAGGGAAATGCAAATCAAAACAACCCTGAGATTCCATCTCATACCAGTAGGAATGGCTAAGATCAAAAATTCAGGTGACAGCAGATGCTGGTGAGGATGTGGAGAAAGAGGAACACTCCTCCATTGTTGGTGGGATTGCAAGCTTGTACAACCACTCTGGAAATCAGTCTGGCAATTCCTCAGAAAATTGGACATGGTACTACTGGAGGATCCCACAATACCTCTCCTGGGCATATACCCAGAAGATGTTCCAACTAGTAAGAAAGAAACATGCTCCACTATGTTCATAACAGCCTTATTTATAATAGCCAGAAGCTGGATAGAACCCAGATGCCCCTCAACAGACAAATGGATACAGAAAATGTGGTACATTTACACAATGAAGTACTACTAAGCTATTAAAAAGAATGAATTTATGAAATTCCTAGGCAAATGGTTGGACCTGGAGGGCATTATCCTGAGTGAGGTAACCCAATCACAAAAGAACTCAAATGATATGTAGTCACTAATAAGTGGATATTAGCCCAGAAACTTAGAATACCCCAAGATACAAGATACAATTTGCAAAACACATGAAACTGAAGAAGAACGAAGACCAAAGTGTGGACACTTTGCCCCTTCTTAGAATTGGGAACAAAACACCCATGGAAGGGGTTACAGAGACAAAGTTTGGAGCTGAGACAAAAGGATGGACCATCTAGAGACTGCCATATCCAGGGATCCATCCCATAATCAGCCTCCAAATGCTGACACCATTGCATACACTAGCAAGATTTTGCTGAAAGGACCCTGATATAGCTGTCTCTTGTGAGACGAGGCCGGGGCCTAGCAAACACATAAGTGGATGCTCACAGTGAACTATTGGATGGATCACAGGGCCCCCAATGGAGGAGCTAGAGAAAATACCCAAGGAGCTAAAGGGATCTGCAACATTATAGGTGGAACAACATTATGAACTAACCAGTACCCCGGAGCTCTTGACTCTAGCTGCATATGTATCAAAAGATGGCCTAGTCGGCCATCACTGGAAAGAGAGGCCCATTGGACTTGCAAACTTATATGCCCCAGTACAGGGGAACGCCAGGGCCAAAAATTGGGAGTGGGTGGGTAGGGAAGTGGGGGGGGGGGTATGGGGGACTTTTTGGATAGCATTTAAAATGTAAATGAGAAAAATACCTAATTAAAAAAAAAACAGATCTGACCTTGGAAGAGCAAGTGTTACCTAGGCACATGACAGCCCAACTGAGTATATTGCCATATGTTGCCAACCAACTCAATATAGGCAACCATGGCACAATGTCCTAATTCTTTACTCCTTCTACACTGATTTTAATTATCTTAAACCTTATTCTAATCTCCAAAGGCCACATGAAAACATACGAAAGGATTTGAAATATATAGGTCTATGTTTATTAGAAGAGATTTAAACTTCAAAATGAACCATATGTCTGCTTATTTGAAATTATAAACTTAAACGTTGTCATGTTCTTCAAACACGAAGTTATTAAAATTATTTCCATTTCTGTAAAACAGATAAATTTACTTGTCTTAAAAAAAAATAATAATAAACATAATTTTAGAAAACCATAATGGGTCCAGAATCTCAGCTATTCTTTTGCTTTTTTAACATTTTTCCCCCTGTTGGAGGGAAATGTTCTTCCCCATAACATCAAATTCACATGCTTGGTTGATTCCATAGTCATGCTAGGAATATTATATTGCAGGTTTCCAAGTAATTGAGGTAAGTTTGCTTCTGTCACTCATGCACTTCTGAACAAAGGTTAGTAGAAAAAGTGATCCTCCTATAATAATGCCAGTCTGGTTTCAATCAACATGCACCCTGAGATTCTTCACTACTCGTCACAAAGTAAATACTAGCCAGCACATTCATAAGTAAAGTACTTCAAAAACTGGAGGCTAAAACACTTCCCTGCCCATCTTTAAAATAAAACAAAACAGCGAAAGAAAACCAGGGAGGGGGGAAGAAGAAATAAAAAAGGAAGAAAGAAAGAATCCCTTGGACTTCAGTATCCTTCAGACACTTGAGTTTTTTGTCAAGTTCATCTCTGTTGTTCTCTTGAATGCTAGTAGAAATAGAATTATACAATAGAGAAATTTGAAATACTTGCCACCTAAAAGCAAAAATCCAAGGTTATTGATAAAAGCTAAAGAGATACTTTCTGAAAACAGTCCTGAAAATGTGGATACTTCGTTCCTTCTTAGAATGGGGAACAAAATACCCATGGAAGGAGTTACAGAGACAAAGTTCAGAGCTGAGACAGAAGAAAGGATCATCCAGAGACTGACCCACCTGGGGATCCATCCCATATACAACCACCAAACCCAGACACTATTGCATATGCCAGCAAGATTTTGCTGACAGGACCCTGATATAGCTTTCTCTTGTGAGACTATGCCAGTGCCTGGCAAATACAGAAGTGGATGCTCACAGTCATCTATTGGATGGAACACAGGGCCCCTAAAGAAGGAGCTAGAGAAAGTAACCAAGGAGCTAAAGGGGTCTGCAACCCTATAGGAGGAACAACAATATGAACTAACTAGTACCACCACAGAGCTGTGTCTCTAGTTGCATATGTAGCAGAGGATGGCCTAGTCAGCCATCAATGGGAGGAGAGGCCCTTGGTTTTGAGAAGATCATATGCCCCAGTACAGGTGAATGCCAGGGCCAGGAATTGGGAGTGGGTGGGTTGGGGAGCAGGATGGAGGGAGGGTATAGGGGACTTTCGGGATAACATTTAAAATGTAAATGAAGAAAATATCTTATATACTTCATTATATAAGAACATATATATATATAACAATCCTGGGCCTCTGCATGGTTTGAAACACAGTGAATGACATAGATCAATAACAAACTGCTAATACTATGTGTCAACTTGACACCAAATTATCCCATGGGCAAGTCTGTGGTGGCATTTTTTTGATTAATGATAGATGTGGGAGAGTTCAGCCTACTGCAGTCAGTGCCACCTCTGAACAAGTAATCTTCTGTTGTATGAGAAAACAGACTGAGCAAGCTGTGAGGAACAAGCAAGTAAACAGCATTCCTCTATGGCCTCTGTATGAGTTCCCGACTCCAGTTTCCTGTCTTGAATCCCTGCCTTTATTTCCCTCAGTGATGAAATGTGACATGAGAGTTGTAGATGAACTAAACTCTTTCCACCACAGATTATTTTTAGTCATGATGTTTATCATAGAAACAGAAAGCTAGCTAGAAAGAAGTTCCTAGATCTCACCAGTGCAAGCTAGATAAGCAAATCTAGATGGAGGAATGGCCCAGCCTTACAGGCAAATCACCCACTAATAAACATTACTGTAATATGATACTGGATGACATATAAAGAACTGTGGCTACTATAGAAATCAATGGAAAAACACATGAAGAATTGCATAAATGAACAAAGTGGAATATTCAAATATTCTTTGTCATAGGATGTGGTATGCTATTAGTTGTCCTTCCACTAAGAGTTGGATTAAGCAAAGATTTATTCTGGGAAGAAAATAGAAGACTTTGTACAATCACCTCTTTAAATGTGTAAGACATTTGAAGAAAGAGGCATGCATCATGTTGATATTAAGAAATGACTTGATTCTTCCAATCCTGAAAAAAAATTAATTTGTATTTTTATTTTTCTTCAATACTCTAATGAACGTAATCACCAAAATTAAGAAAGAAAACCATTCTGAACATTTCACATTTAGTAGGACCAAATGAATATATGTAACATTGAGCATCCTGTGGTTGAACCAGAAGTGCCCATGTAAGTAGAGAAAGAGAAAATAATGTTTCAATTCATCACACAAAAATATAGGGACATGAATGGTTATGGCTTAGTTTCACCTTGACATAAACACTACCATTTTCAGAATATTTTCCAAATGAACCTTATTTTTTTATGTTTGTCTCAAGTTAGACAAATACATCAAAGAGATCAATTCTTAATAAAAATCAGTGGCTTCTCAAAACACAGACTCTATTTCTGTATCAGGAGGCCATCAGTAGATATTAACAAAGTCTCTGATTCTAAGAACACTAGATAGAATAGCATCCAGATAATTTTTTATTTCAGTACTAAAACAGACTTTAACCATTCTGTCTCTCCCCCAGTGTTTAAAAAGTTGAAAATTACTAAATCTTAAATTTCTCTCAAAATTCTAAAGATAGGTTGAGGTAGTACAGTTCAGAGAAGCAGCCAAATGAAATAGATAAGAACATCAAAGACTGGGCTGAACTGGGCCAGCCACAGAGAGAAAGAGGATTTTGTATTCAGTTGGAAAAGATGCTGGTGAGAGAACTGGAGGCCATAAAAGAAGGTTAAAGATGTAAAAAGAAATTCAAAACCAAACCCCTAAAATTCAAAGCAATGGCAGGAATTTCACGTGATTTCTAATACTCTTCCCTATTCCGTAGGTGCATATTTATAAAAGCATTGGACTACAAAACCCGAAAGGAATTCAGAGCTACTTGGCACATAGAAATAGTGCTAAAATTTAAAGTACATCAAGATTGGCAATAATAGACCCTTTATGAATGGCATTTCACGCATATTCTCTAGAAGGATGATTAAGTTCACAACCTACCTAGAATTATAAGTTTATAATAGGAAGATTTCAAACTACTTACCCAGAAAATTCTGGAAATAAACCAGGAAAGAAGATGTTAACATAGAGAGCTCATAGAGACAGAAGCAACAATGAGAGACCAGTATGGGTCTGAGCTAGGTCTTCTTCACATACGTTATGGTTATTTAGCTAGAAGTTCTTGTGGGACTCTCATTTTTTCCTTCTTTTTTTCCTTTTATTGGATGTTATTGGATATTTTCTTTATTTACATTTCAGATGTCATCCCTTTTCCCAGTTTCCCCTCCGGAAACCCCCTATCCCATCTGCCCTCCCCCTGCTTCTATGAGGGTTCTCCCACAACTGCGCTCTCACCCTGGCATTCCCCTACCCTGGGGCAACAAAGCCCCTCAGGCCCAATGGTCATAGCTCCCACTAATGAGCAACAAGACCATCCTATGCCACATATGGGGCCATAGCCATGGATCCCTCCATGAGTACTCTTTGGTTGGTGGTCCAGACACTGGGAGCTCTGGTAGGTCTGGCCAGTTGATACTGTTGCTCCCCCCATGGGGCAGCAACCCCCACTTCAGCTCCTTCAGTCCCTTCTCCAAATTCTCCATCAGGAACCCTGTGCTCAGTCCATTGGTTGGCTTCGAGCATCTGCCTCTGTATTTTTCAGGTTCTGGCAGAGCCTCTCAGGAAACATCTGTATCAGGCTCCTGTCAGAAAGCACTTCTTGGCATCTGAGATGGTGAGATAGCATCTGGGTTTAGTGACTGTATGTGGGATGGATCCCCAGGTGGGGCAGTCTCTGAATGGCCTTTCCTTCAGTCTCTGCTCCACACCTTGTCTCCATATTTCCTCCTGTGAGTATTTTGTCCCCCCCTTCTAAGGACTGAAGCATCAACACTTTGGTTTTTCTTCTTCTTAAGCTTCATATGGTGTAACCTCCCCTAAGCCTGAAGCAGGCTGAGCCAGACCTTGACCTTTTCTGCCACTAAGGAGATTACCTAAGATGGAGCCTTCCTAGATCACTCTATTGTTCAGCCACTGTCACTGTTCCTCTTCAAGATACTGCTATCTGTGGGGAGGCCGCCGAGCTATTCAGGAGACTACACCCTATCCTGCATGTTGCCACCAGCAGCTAGTTCCAGGCTCCAAGGATCAATTGGTGGGAATGGGCCTCCCCTCTCACCTTTATAAACGCAGTTGCCATTAAACAGTTGAGCCTTGATCAGGAACCTTGTCTTGGCTCCATTTTTCTCTCGACTGCCTGGTTCCCCTCTCCTTTCAGCCCCAGTTTGCCTCCCAGGTGAAACCCAGTTCATGTGAGCTGCAGGTCAGTTTCCAACAATATGGTCTGTGAATTGTATCTTGAGTATTCCGAACTTTTGGGCTAATATCCATTTATCAGTGAGTGCATACGATGTGTGTTCTTTTATGATTGGGTTACCTCGCTCAGGATAATATTTTCAAGTTCCATCCATTTGCCTGCGAATTTGATGAAGTCATTGTTTTTAATAGCTGAGGAGTATTCAATTGTATAAATCTTCCACATGTTCTGTATGCATTCCTCTGTTGAGGGACTCTCAAAAGTAAAAGAATAGGATATCTCTGACTCTCTTGTCTGCACTTGGGGCACTTTCCTCCTACTGGATTGCCTTGTCCAGCCTTAATATGAGGGTCTGTGCCTAGTTTTATTATAACTTGCTAAGTCATGTTTGGTTGATACTCCTGAAAGTCCTGCTCTTCTTTATTTGAAGGGAAATACAGAAGGAATGAATCTAGGGAGGAGGGGAGGGTAGGGGAGGGGAGGAACTGGAAAGAGTGGAGGGTTGGGGAAAACTACTGTAGGGGTGTAATGTATGAGAGAAGATGAAAAGAGAGAGAGGTGTTAAAATTAGTAGTTTCTTAATAAAGTCTGTTTTAAACCATTAAGAAGTTTTATATATATATATGCCTTCCAGTTGGCACCAGCACCAGGTCACCTTGTGGACAGAGTCGGCAGACACCCCCACGGTCCCTAGAGGACTCTCCATGCGATCTTAGGACCACTGGTGAGTAGAACACAACTTCTGTTCCAATCCAATCGCGCAGGACCTGAGACAGCATTAGGGAAGCAGAAAACCTGCCTGACCAGGAGCATAAGTCCCTTCCAGTTGGCGCCAGCACTTGGTCACCATGGGTGGGGAGTCAGCGGACACCCCCATGGTCAAGTGAGGACTCTCCACATGATCTTAGGACCACTGACCAGAGAGCTCCACACTCCTCAAAGGAGACACCACTTCCAGGCACTATAACACGCCCAGGATCTTTGACACAGGATCCCAGGATAAAAGGAGCTTGGTCACACCAGTATTTCAGGGTCTCAGAGAAACTTGACTGCTAAGAACTCTGACATGCCCAGAATTTCAGGTTCACAGGAGCCCACAAGCAAAGGATCACAGAGAAAGCTGGACTCTGAGGAGTCCTCAATCAACTAGGATTATAGGAAGGACAGGCTCCAATCAGATATATTGAAAACAGCAAATACTTGAGATAATCAGATGGCAAGAGGCAAGCTTAAGAACAGAAGCAACAGAAACCAAGGTTACTGGTCATCATCAGAACCAAAATCTCCCACCATAGCAAGGCCTGGATACACCATCACACCAGAAAAGCAAGACATGGATCTGAAGTCACTTCTTATGATGATGATGGAGGCCTTTAAGAAGGAAATACAGGAAAACATAGATAAACAACTAGAAGCATTTAAAGAGGAAACACAAAAATGGCTTAGAGAGTTACAGGGAAACACTACCAAAGAGGTGATGAAATTGAACAAAACCACACAAGATCTAAAAATGGAAGTAGAAACAATAAAGAAAAGCCAAAGGGAGACAACTCTGAAGATAGAAATCCTAGGAAAGAAATCAGGAACCATAGATACGAGCATCAGCAACAGAATACAAGAGATGGAAAAGAGAATCTCAGGTGCAGAAGATTCCATAGGGAACATGGACACAACAATCAAAGAAAATGCAAAATACAAAAAGATCCTAACTCAAAACATCCAGGAAATCCAGGACACAATGAGAAGAACAAGCCTACTGATAATAGGAGTTGATGAGAATGAAGATTTTCAACTTAAAGGGCCAGCAAATATCTTCAACAAAATTATAGAAGAAAACTCCATACCTAAAGAAAGAGATGCCCATGAACATAAAAGAAGCCTACAGAACTCCAAATAGACTGGACCAGAAAAGAAATTCCTCCTGACACATAATAATCAGAACAACAAATGCACTAAATAAAGACAAAATATTAGAAGCAGCAAGGGGAAAAGGTCAAGTAATATATAAAGGCAGGCCTATTAGAATTACTCCAGACTTCTCACAAGAGACTATGAAAGCCAGAAGATCCTGGACAGATGTTATACAGACACTAAGAGAACACAAATGCCAGCCCAGGCAACTATGCCCAACCAAATCTCAATTGCCATAGATGGAGAAAACAAAGTATTCCTTGACAAAGCCAAATTCACACAATATCTTTCCATGAATCCAGCCCTTCAAAGGATAATAACAGAAAAAAAAACAAATACAAGGACAGAAACTATGCCCTAGAAAAAGCAAAAAAGTAATCCTTCAACAAACCTAAAAGAAGATATCCACAGGATTAGAATCCCAACTGTATCATCAAAAATAACAGGAAGCAACAATTACTTTTCCTTAAAATCTCTTAATATCAATGAACTCAATTTCCCAATACAAATTGGAAAGGAAGAAGTCAATATATCACTTTTTGCAGATGATATGATAGTATATATAAGTGACCCTAAAAATTCCACCAGAGAAGTCCTAAACCTGATAAACAGCTTCAGTGAAGTAGGTGGATATAATATTAACTCAAACAAGTCAATGGCCTTTCTCTACACAAAGGATAAACAGGCTGAGAAAGAAATTAGGAAAACAACACCTTTCACAATAGTCACAAATAATATAAAAAATACCTTGGTGTAGCCCTAACTAAGGAAGTGAAAGATCTATATGATAAGAACTTCAAGTCTCTAAAGAAAGAAATTGAAGTAGATCTCAGAAGATGGAAAGATCTCCCGTGCTCATGGATTGGCAGGATCAATATAGTAAAAATGCCTATCTTGCCAAAAGCAATCTACAGATTCAATGCAATCCTCATCAAAATTCAAACTCAATTCTTCAACGAATTAGAAAGGGCAATGGGAAAATTCATCTAGAATAACATAAAACCTAGGATAGCAAAAACTCTTCTCTATGATAAAAGAACATCTGGTGGAATCACCATGCCTGACCTAAAGCTGTACTACAGATCAGATATGATAAAAAGACAAAAAACAAAACAAACAAACAAACAAAAACAAAAACTGCATGGTACTGGTATAGCAACAGACAGGTAGACGAATTAAATAGAATTGAAGACCCAGAAATGAACCCAGACACCTATGGTCACTTGATCTTTGACAAGGGAGCTAAAACCATCCAGTGGAAAAAAGACAGCATTTTCAACAAATGGTGCTGGCACAACGGGCAGTTATCATGTAGAAGAATGCGAATTGATCCATTCCTATCTCCTTGTACTAAGATCAAATCTAATTGGATCAAGGAACTCCCCATAAAACCAGGGACAGTGAAACTTATAGAGGAGAAAGTGGGAAAAAAGCCTCGAAGATGTGGGCACAGGGGAAATTTTCCTGAATAGAACACCAATGGCTTGTGCTGTAAGATCGAGAATCGACAAATGGGACCTCATAAAATTACAAAGCTTCTGTAAGGCAAAAGACACTGTCAATAAGACAAAAAGGCCACCAACAGATTGGGAAAGGATCTTTACCAATCCTAAATGAGATAGGGGAGTAATAGCCAATATATATAAAGAACTCAAGAAGGTGGACTCCTGGGAGTGCGTGGGGGGAGTAGGGGGGAAGCATGTGGGGTACTTCTGGGATAGCATTGGAAATGTAAATAAAATAAATACCCAATTTAAAAAAAGAAGGTGGACTCCAGAAAATCAAATAACCCCATTAAAAAATGGGGCTCAGAGCTAAACAAAGAATTCTCACCTGAGGAATACCGAATGGCTGAGAAGCATCTGAAAAAATGTTCAACATCTTGAATCATCAGGGAAATGCAAATCAAAACAACCCTGAGATTCCACCTCACACCAGTCAGAATGGCTAAGATAAAAAATTCAGGTGACAGCAGATGCTGGAGAGGATGTGGAGAAAGAGGAACACTCCTCCGTTGTTGCTGAGATTGCAAGCTTGTACAACCACTCTGGAAATCAGTCTTTTGGTTCCTCAGAAAATTGGACATAGTACTACCGGGGGATCTCACAATACCTCTCCTGAGCATATATCCATGAGATGTTCCAACTGGTAATAAGGACACATGCTCCATTATGTTCATAGCAGCCTTATTTATAATAGCCAGAAGCTGGAAAGAACCCAGATGTCCCTCAAGAGAGGAATAGATACAGAAAATGTGGTGCATTTACACAATGGAGTACTACTCAACTATTAAAAAGAATGAGTTTATGAAATTCCTAGGCAAATGGATGGACCTGGAGGGCATCATCCTGAGTGAGGATCACAAAAGAACTCACTTGATATGTACTCATTGATAAGTGGATATTAGCCCAGAAACTTAGAATACCCAAGATATAAGATACAATTTGTGAAACACATGAAACTCAAGAAGAACGAAGACCAAAGTGTGGACACTTTGCACCTTCTTAGAATTGGGAAAAAAACATCCATGGAAGGGGTTACAGAGACAAAGTTTGGATTTGAGACGAAAGAACAGACCATCTAGAGACTGCCATATCTGGGAATCCATCCCATAATCAGACTCCAAACTCAGACACCATTGCATACACTAGCAAGATTTTGCTGAAAGGACCCTGATATAGCTGTCTCTTGTGAGGCTATGCCGGTTCCTGGCAAACATAGAAGTGGATGCTCACAGTCAGCTATTGGATGGAACACAGAGCTCCCAATGGAAGAGCTAGAGAAAGTACCCAACGAGTTAAAGGGGTCTGCAACCCTATAGGTGGAACAACAATATGAACTAACCAGTACCCCCCAGAGCTCGTGTCTCTAACTGCATATGTAGCAGAAGATGGCTTAGTCAGCCATCATTGGGAAGAGAGGCCCCTTGGTCTTTCAAACTTTATATGCCCCAGTACAGGGGAACACCAGGGCCAAGAAGTGGGAGTAGGTGGGTAGGAAAGCAGGGGGTGCAGGGGGTATGGGGGACTTTCGGGGTAGCATTCGAAATGTAAATGAAGAAAATACCTAATAAAAATTGGAAAAAAATAAAAATAAATTTTAAAAAATGGAGTTATATACAAGCCTAGGTCATAATACACTGGAAAGCAGAAGTAATTTATATCTAAATTTTAGTGTTGTCTGAGTTCACAAAGTGGAAGCTTGCAATCTGTTTTCTTCTTCTAATTAAAATATAACAATGGCTTTTCTGCCTCCTCTGCTTCCATAGAGCCTGTGAAAAAGCTTGTGGTGAAGGGGGACAAAAAGAAGAAGAAGAAGAAGAAGAAGAAGAAGAAGAAGAAGAAGAAGAAGAAGAAGAAGAAGAAGAAGAAGAAGAAGAAGAAGAAGAAGAAGAAGAAGAAGAAGAAGAAGCAGAAGCAGAAGCAGAAGCAGAAGCAGAAGCAGAAGCAGAAGCAGAAGCAGAAGCAGAAGCAGAAGCAGAAGCAGAAGCAGAAGCAGAAGCAGAAGCAGAAGCAGAAGCAGAAGCAGAAGCAGAAGCAGAAGCAGAAGAAGGTTTTGAAGTTCACCCTCAACTGCACTCATGCTGTAGTAGATGGAATCATGGATGCTGCCAATTTTGAGCAGTTCCCCCAGGAGAGAATCAAGGTGAACAGGAAAGCTGGCAATCTCGGAGGAGGAGTTGTGACCATTGAGCAGAGCAAGAGCAAGATCACTGTCACTTCTGAGGTGCCTTTCTCCAAAAGGTATTTGAAATATCTCACCAAAGAATATTTGAAGAAGAACAACCTCCGAGACTGGCTGCGTGTTGTCGCCAACAGCAAAGAGAGTTACGAGCTGCGTTACTTCCAGACTAACCAGGATGAAGAGCAGGAGGATGACGAACATTAAGACACATTGGTCTGCAATGTTTTGTAGTAACTCATAAATAAAATTTAGGAACAAAAAATATATAACAATGAATAAAACTGGAAAGTAATTGAGTGCAACAATTTTATAGGAAATTATACTAATGGCTAAACCACAGTACCCTAAGAATCTCTGGGTTCAGTAAACCAAATCTTATGACCAACAAAGTGAAAACCTTTCCAGGAAACTGTTGTTAGCAGAGTCTAAATTAACCATCTTGCCATGACCTCTTTGACTATTTGCTTGTTATCGTCATCATCTCTGGCCTCTGAAAGGAAAAAAAGGCTGTAGTTTTAATATTCTAAGTGAAATTAGCTAGGCCCACAGGTATATTTGATTCCTCATATGAGGACTCTAGATTTAAGATTTAAATAATATTTATCTAGATTTTTTTTAGATACAAAAGTAGAAATGGAACAGTGTGGAAGGAGGAAGGAGTTGGTGGAAGTTGGAAAGAAGAGAGGAATGGAAAGAAAAGCAAACACTGTGCCTTTCTATATATGATATCTAGACTTTAAAATGTAGCCATGGAACTATTTGTGTGAATGGAAGGGGAAAGAGACCAGAGAAGGAAGACAAGAAAAGATGAGTATAAGCAGAATACTGTGTATGTATTAAAATATCATAAAGAAACAGTATTTTGCATGATTACAGAAAATAATAAAATAAATTTAAGTCACACAAAGCAAACCTGATAGAAAATGCTGACCTTCTCAATTCAAGGTACTCATTGACTTTGGATGAAACAAACCAGTAAATTATTTTAAAAATACTTGACAGGCACAGAAAGAGACTCAGTAAGTAAAGGTGCTTGCTAGAACCCACATGAACGAGAGAACAGACTCCCCCCAAGTTGTCCTCTTACCTTCATACATTCTGCACCTATACTGTGTCATGCCCACACTACTCCTACCCTCAATTAAAAAAATAAAAAATACCCCATAATTTAACCTAAAATTTCTTATATAAGGGTCTCACCTTCTGTTTGAATTTTACTTATGTTGATACCACCATCATTTCTACAACACTACATGAAGCAGATAATAACTTAAACACTTCTAAAAACAACGTCTTGAAGGTCATCACTTGGTTCAACTGGATAAAAAGAAAGATTGGTGATAGACTGTGAGATTTCTATAGCAATTTCACAGTATAATGCCAAGACTTAGTAATATGTAGTAGTATATACTTTATGACTTCCTGCTATTTGGCAACAAAAGTTACTAATTCCACCCAAAAATATACCCCTTTGTGCCACGGCACTCTGGTCGAGTCAGCTTGACAGGCAGTGATGCCTAAAAGCCACTCATGAGGCAAAGAGTTTCAAGGAAGCTCTCCTGCTGGAGTTTTTGGCACTCTCATTCTCATACTCTTTTTTCGCGTTAGTCTGGTGTATGGATCTACAAGCTCTCTTTTAATATTTTATTATAAATGCCTCTTAAGATTAATTCTGTATAGTTAGTTTCCCCAGTGTTCCAAAATCCCAGAAGCTGCCGAGCTTAGAATCCTGTGAGAAGGCAGTAAGGAAGTTATTCAGTAACTAATTAAGCATTACAATAGACGGAGCCAGTGGCTCAACTGGTCTGCAGAAAGAGCCAGGGAATCTCACTGAGATAGAAATCTTTAGTACAGGCTACATTGCATACCAAAAGCAAGTTGGTATACTCTCCTGACAAATGGAGATTCTCCAGATAAGATAAGAATTAGCAAGGCCTAGGAATTTAGGGATCTGTGACATTGCATTATTCTTGAGGCCTGCCAAGAGCAGAACCCCCTGGTGCTATTAACACTAAAGTGTGAAATTCTTTCCTGTCATTAGGCTGATTCTAGGCAGGACTGCTTATCTTTATTGTAAACATTTACCTGGTTCCTGCAATTCCTTTAGAAGTCATTCCTTTGTTTTGTATCTGGTAAACTTCAATGTACCTTGCCTGATGTGACTTCCAACCCCTTGTATTCTTTGTACTATAAAAGTCTGATGCTCGACCTGACAAATACATTCAGATTCAACACAACCTCTCCTGTGTGCATCTGTCTGTCAATTCATCCAACACTTTGCCCACCTGCCCCAGAGACCCATTCCACGCAGACACAGGGACCCAGAGGGTCTGCGGCACCTGTGCTGTCTATAATTGTGTTATCTTTATGTTGTTATTATTTTTGGACCATATATAACATTCTAATGCCTACTCTTTCTCACACAAACATTGGCTCTCAGAGATGCAGAGAAATCAGAATGAACAATGGGTGTTCTTCATCAAGAGCAGTGTCTGCTGATACATTTTACTGAAAGTCTCCTTAAACAACGATAAGCATTATATCCAAGAACCAAATTATGCTGGTAATTTGTTTTATTTGAACTTTAACTTTTATCTCACTATATGCACTTGATTTACTGAGACTGATGGAGTGAGAGAGGCAACATTTACTGTGGAATTTAATAAGCAACTATAACCAATACTGATTCCTTACAAATTCTAAGGAAGCACAAATGTATTCAGCATATATGACCATTTAAAACCATTTAAGGATAAGGAGGATAGAACAGTGGATAAAGTCATTACACAATAACCAGAGTTTGGTTCCCTAGAATCTATGTAAACATGAACACAGAGGCTCATCTGTAAACCCACTGCTCAAGAAGCAGAGACAGTGGATCTCCAGGGCAAACTAGATTTCCAGATTATCTGTCAGTGAACCCCAGGTTCAGCATGAGAACTTTCCTCAGTTAAATACATAGACAATAATCCAGGAAAATATCTGATACCACCTTGAATCTTTGGCCTCTACGTACATGTACACGCACTCATGAATGCATGCATGCAAACATACATGCATTCTTTCATATATACATCCATGTATACAACACGTGTATACATGTAAAAATAAATAAATAATAAAAGTATTTATCTAAAATGATTTGTGTCCTATAGAAAACAGTATAAGGATGAGTAAATTTTTGTTGATAATGTTTACTTTTGACGTTGTTAGTTAACTAAAACACTACCTATGCTTGGGAACCCAGTTCCTTTCCACCTTCAGTGACTCTGTTTTTCATTCCAGCTCATAGCCAGCCATTTTGCACACACACTCCCAAAAATTACTTGCATAAAATCTGTTGCATGGTGTGATTTTTGTGGTATTCCTTGACCCTAATTATCAAGATACTCTTTTTGCTGCAAAACTCTTTCATATAATATATTTTTATTTTTATTTTTTCTGAAACAGGGTTTCTCTGTGCCTCCCAAATCCTGGGATTAAAGGCATGGGCCAGCATGTCTGGCTATTCTTTTACATTTAAATACCACATAAATATTCTAGAAGAAACAGCCTCATAAAATTACAACCATTTATATTACATAAGCAGAATATCATGAAATTGACTCTTGAAGTAATTTGTAAAAAGAATACAATCTTTAAGGACAAAATGATTAAATATCCAAGCTTCCTTTAAACTACCTTATAAAAATCTTTATAAGGAAAAACAATAATTTGTCTGGATATAATATAAGACCCCAACCTTCGGTCAGTGGTACTTACTTCAAGATGCCCTAAGTGAGACACTGAGAAACAGATTGATGCAAAAGCGAGAGGTTTATTTTTCCGTGTGTCAAGGTTGACTTTCAATTAATCCCTCAAGGCAAGTTACTAAGAGGGCAACCCTGAATGGCTATTACAAGCAGTTTTTACACTTTTTAGGGACACAGGTTACATCAACAAGGTTACTTATTGGCCAATCACATTGACCTTTAAATCTATTGGCTAACAAGAATGACATGCATTTGAACTCTACCCGGGACTTTCCAGAGGGTCAGGTGACTCTCAGTCAGTACATTCTGAGAATTTTTTTACTCGAGAATCTTCCTGTGGGTGGAGTATGGAACTTGGCCTAACCTTGACCCCAGGTGGGAGGGGGGAAGCTGTAAGGAGGGTGTGGGACTGAAAAAATCCCTTAGGGTCCCTCAATTACCTGTGGGATATTTAGAGTACTCACAATTATTTCATCTCAAAACATGGCTTCTGCTTTTCAGTATGTACTTCTAAGCAAGATTTTGAAGTAATCACTTTTAAGTAGTCGTCATTGGAACTAGAGAGATGGCTCAGCAGTTAAGAGCTGGCTGCTCGGCTACCCGGGACTGATCTGGGGCACAAGCCCCTTCCGCTCCACTCGAGCCCCGAGGTACCTTGTCAGCTGAGGCACCCAACACCCGCAAGGGCCCACACAGGATTCCCCACGGGATCCTAAGACCTCTGGTGAGTGGAACACAGCGCCTGCCCCAATCGAATCCCGCGGAACCTGAGACTGCGGTACATAGGGAAGCAGGCTACCCGGGCCTGATCTGGGGCACAAGCCCCTTCCGCTCCACTCGAGCCCCGGGCTACCTTGCCAGCGGAGTCGCCTGACACCCGCAAGGGCCCAAACAGTATTCCACATGGGATCCTAAGACCTCTAGTGAGTAGAACACAACTTCTGCCAGGAGTCTGGTTCGAACACCAGATATCTGGGTACCCTCCCTGCAAGAAGAGAGCTTGCCTGCAGAGAATACTCTGCCCACTGAAACTAAGGAGAGTGTACCCTCCAGGTCTGCTTATAGAGGCTAACAGAGTCACCTGAAGAACAAGCTCTTAACAGTGACAACTAAAACAGCTAGCTTCAGAGATTACCAGATGGCGAAAGGCAAACGTAAGAATCCTACTAACAGAAATCAAGACCACTCACCATCATCAGAACACAGCACTCCCACCCCACCTAGTCCTGGGCACCCCAACACAACCGAAAATCTAGACACAGATTTAAAAACATTTCTCATGATGATGATAGAGGACATCAAGAAGGACTTTCATAAGTCACTTAAAGAATTACAGGAGAGCACTGCTAAAGAGTTACAGGCCCTTAAAGAAAAGCAGGAAAACACAGCCAAACAGGTAGAAATCATTAAAGAAAAACAGGAAAACACATCCAAACAGGTAATGGAAATGAACAAAACCATACTAGAACTAAAAAGGGAAGTAGACACAATAAAGAAAACCCAAAGTGAGGCAACGCTGGAGATAGAAACCCTAGGAAAGAGATCTGGAAACATAGATGCCAGCATCAGCAACAGAATACAAGAAATGGAATAGAGAATCTCAGGTGCAGAAGATTCCATAGAGAACATCGACACAACAGTCAAAGAAAATACAAAATGCAAAAGGATCCTAACTCAAAACATCCAGGTAATCCAGGACACAATGAGAAGACCAAACCTACGGATAATAGGAATTGATGAGAATGAAGATTTTCAACTTAAAGGGCCAGCTAATATCTTCAAAAAAATAATAGAAGAAAACTTCCCAAACATAAAGAAAGAGATGCCCATAATCATACAAGAAGCCTACAGAACTCCAAATAGACTGGACCAGAAAAGAAATTCCTCCCGACACATAATAATCAGAACAACAAATGCACTAAATAAAGATAGAATATTAAAAGCAGTAAGGGAGAAAGGTCAAGTAACATATAAAGGAAGGCCTATCAGAATTACACCAGACTTTTCACCAGAGACTATGAAAGCCAGAAGAGCCTGGACAGATGTTATACAGACACTAAGAGAACACAAATGCCAGCCCAGGCTACTATACCCGGCCAAACTCTCAATTACCATAGATGGAGAAACCAAAGTATTCCACGACAAAAACAAATTCACACAATATCTTTCCACGAATCCAGCCCTTCAAAGGAATATAACAGAAAAGAAGCAATACAAGAACGGAAATCACGCCCTAGAACAAGCAAGAAAGTAATCACTCAACAAACCAAAAAGAAGACAGCCACAAGAACAGAATGCCAACTCTAACAACAAAAATAAAAGGAAGCAACAATTACTTTTCCTTAATATATCTTAATATCAATGGACTCAATTCCCCAATAAAAAAGACATAGACTAACAGACTGGCTACACAAACAGGACCCAACATTCTGCTGCTTACAGGAAACCCATCTCAGGGAAAAAGACAGACACTACCTCAGAGTGAAAGGCTGGAAAACAATTTTCCAAGCAAATGGACTGAAGAAACAAGCTGGAGTAGCCATTTTAATATTGGATAAAATCGACTTCCAACCCAAAGTTATCAAAAAAGACAAGGAGGGACACTTCATACTCATCAAAGGTAAAATCCTCCAAGAGGAACTCTCTATTCTGAATATCTACGCACCAAATGCAAGGGCAGCCACATTCATTAAAGACACTTTAGTAAAGCTCAAAGCACACATTGCACCTCACACAAAAATAGTGGGAGACTTCAACACACCACTTTCTTCAATGGACAGATCATGGAAACAGAAACTAAACAGGGACACAGTAAAACTAACAGAAGTTATGAAACAAATGGACCTGACAGATATCTACAGAACATTTTATCCTAAAACAAAAGGATATACCTTCTTCTCAGCACCTCACGGGACCTTCTCCAAAATTGACCATATAATTGGTCACAAAACAGGCCTCAACAGATACAAAAATATTGAAATTGTCCCATGTATCCTATCAGACCACCATGGCCTAAGACTGATCTTCAATAACAACATAAATAATGGAAAGCCAACATTCACGTGGAAACTGAATAAAACTCTTCTCAATGATACCTTGGTCAAGGAAGGAATAAAGAAAGAAATTAAAGACTTTTTAGAGTTTAATGAAAATGAAGCCACAACGTACCCAAACCTATGGGACACAATGAAAGCATTTCTAAGAGGGAAACTCATAGCTCTGGGTGCCTCCAAGAAGAAACGGGAGAGAGCACATACTAGCAGCTTGACAACACATCTAAAAGCCCTAGAAAAAAAGGAAGCAAATTCACCCAAGAGGAGTAGACGGCAGGAAATAATCAAACTCAGGGGTGAAATCAACCAAGTGGAAACAAGAAGAACTATTCAAAGAATTAACCAAACGAGGAGTTGGTTCTTTGAGAAAATCAACAAGATAGATAAACCCTTAGCTAGACTCACTAAAGGGCACAGGGACAAAATCCTAATTAACAAAATCAGAAATGAAAAGGGAGACATAACAACAGATCCTGAAGAAATCCAAAACACCATCAGATCCTTCTACAAAAGGCTATACTCAACAAAACTGGAAAACCTGGACAAAATGGACAAATTTCTGGACAGATACCAGGTACCAAAGTTGAATCAGGATCAAGTTGATCATCTAAACAGTCCCATATCCCCTAAAGAAATAGAAGCAGTTATTAATAGTCTCCCAGCCAAAAAAAGCCCAGGACCAGACGGGTTTAGTGCAGAGTTCTATCAGACCTTCAAAGAAGATCTAATTCCAGTTCTGCACAAACTATTTCACAAAATAGAAGTAGAAGGTACTCTACCCAACTCATTTTATGAAGCCACTATTACTCTGATACCTAAACCACAGAAAGACCCAACAAAGATAGAGAACTTCAGACCAATTTCTCTTATGAATATCGATGCAAAAATCCTCAATAAAATTCTCGCTAACCGAATCCAAGAACACATTAAAGCAATCATCCATCCTGACCAAGTAGGTTTTATTCCAGGGATGCAGGGATGGTTCAATATACGGAAATCCATCATTGTAATCCATTATATAAACAAACTCAAAGACAAAAACCACATGAACATCTCGTTAGATACAGAAAAAGCATTTGACAAGATCCAACACCCATTCATGATCAAAGTTTTGGAAAGATCAGGAATTCAAGGCCCATACCTAAACATGATAAAAGCAATCTACAGCAAACCAGTAGCCAACATCAAAGTAAATGGAGAGAAGCTGGAAGCAATCCCACTAAAATCAGGGACTAGACAAGGCTGCCCACTTTCTCCCTACCTTTTCAACATAGTACTTGAAGTATTAGCCAGAGCAATTCGACAACAAAAGGAGATCAAGGGGATACAAATTGGAAAAGAGGAAGTCAAAATATCACTTTTTGCAGATGATATGATAGTATATATAAGTGACCTTAAAAATTCTACCAGAGAACTCCTAAACCTGATAAACAGCTTCGGTGAAGTAGCTGGATATAAAATAAACTCAAACAAGTCAATGGCCTTTCTCTATACAAAGAATAAACAGGCTGAGAAAGAAATTAGGGAAACAACATCCTTCTCAATAGTCACAAATAATATAAAATACCTTGGCGTGACTCTAACTAAGGAAGTGAAAGATCTGTATGATAAAAACTTCAAATCTCTGAAGAAAGAATTTAAAGAAGATCTCAGAAGATGGAAAGATCTCCCATGCTCATGGATTGGCAGGATCAACATTGTAAAAATGGCTATCTTGCCAAAAGCAATCTACAGTTTCAATGCAATCCCCATCAAAATTCCAACTCAATTCTTCAACGAATTAGAAGGAGCAATTTGCAAATTCATCTGGAATAACAAAAAACCTAGGATAGCAAAAAGTCTTCTCAAGGATAAAAGAACCTCTGGTGGAATCACCATGCCTGACCTAAAGCTTTACTACAGAGCAATTGTGATAAAAACTGCATGGTACTGGTATAGAGACAGACAAGTAGACCAATGAAATAGAATTGAAGACCCAGAAATGAACCCACATACCTATGGTCACTTGATCTTCGACAAGGGAGCTAAAACCATCCAGTGGAAGAAAGACAGCATTTTCAACAATTGGTGCTGGCACAACTGGTTGTTATCGTGTAGAAGAATGCGAATCGATCCATACTTATCTCCTTGTACTAAGGTCAAATCTAAGTGGATCAAGGAACTTCACATAAAACCAGAGACACTGAAACTTATAGAGGAGAAAGTGGGGAAAAGCCTTGAAGATATGGGCACAGGGGAAAAATTCCTGAACAGAACAGCAATGGCTTGTACTGTAAGATTGAGAATTGACAAATGGGACCTAATGAAACTCCAAAGTTTCTGCAAGGCAAAAGACACCGTCAGTAAGACAAAAAGACCACCAACAGATTGGGAAAGGATCTTTACCTTTCCTAAATCAGATAGGGGACTAATATCCAACATATATAAAGAACTCAAGAAGGTGGACTTCAGAAAATCAAATAACCCCATTAAAAAATGGGGCTCAGAACTGAACAAAGAATTCTCAACTGAGGAATACCGAATGGCTGAGAAGCACCTGAAAAAATGTTCAACATCCTTAATCATCACGGAAATGCAAATCAAAACAACCCTGAGATTCCACCTCACACCAGTCAGAATGGCTAAGATCAAAAATTCAGGTGACAGCAGATGCTGACGTGGATGTGGAGAAAGAGGAACACTCCTCCATTGTTGGTGGGATTGCAGGCTTGTACAACCACTCTGGAAATCAGTCTGGCAGTTCCTCAGAAAATTGGACATAGTACTACCGGAGGATCCAGCAATACCTCTCCTGGGCATATATCCAGAAGATGCCCCAACTGGTAAGAAGGACACATGCCCCACTATCTTCATAGCAGCCTTATTTATAATAGCCAGAAGCTGGAAAGAACCCAGATGCCCCTCAACAGAGGAATCGATACAGAAAATGTGGTACATCTACACAATGGAGTACTACTCAGCTATTAAAAAGAATGAATTTATGAAATTCCTAGGCAAATGGATGGACCTGGAGGGCATCATCCTGAGTGAGGTAACACATTCACAAAGGAACTCACACAATATGTACTCACTGATAAGTGGATATTAGCCCAAAACCTTGGATACCCAAGGTATAAGATACAATTTGCTAAACACATGAAACTCAAGAAGAATGAAGACTGAAGTGTGGACACTATGCCCCTCCTTAGAATTGGGAACAAAACACCCATGGAAGGAGTTACAAAGACAAAGTTTGGAGCTGAGATGAAAGGATGGACCATGTAGAGACTGCCATATCCAGGGATCCACCCCATAATCAGCATCCAAACGTTGACACCATTGCATATACTAGCAAGATTTTATCGAAAGGACCCAGATGTAGCTGTCTCTTGTGAGACTATGCCGGGGCCTAGCAAACACAGAAGTGGATGCTCACAGTCAGCTAATGGATGGATCACAGGGCTCCCAATGGAGGAGCTAGAGAAAGTACCCAAGGAGCTAAAGGGATCTGCAACCCTATAGGTGGAACAACATTATGAACTAACCAGTAGCCCGGAGCTCTTGACTCTAGCTGCATATGTATCAAAAGATGGCCTAGTCGGCCATCACTGGAAAGAGAGGCCCATTGGACACACAAACTTTATATGCCCCAGTACAGGGGAACGCCAGGGCCAAAAAGGGGGAGTGGGTGGGTAGGGGAGTGGGGGTGGGTGGGTATGGGGGACTTTTGGTATAGCATTGGAAATGTAAATGAGCTAAATACCTAATAAAAAAATGGAAAAAAAAAAAGAAAAGTATTATCAAGAAAAAAAAAAAAAGAGCTGGCTGCTCTTCAGAAGACGTGGGTTTGAAAGATCCTGACAGAATGTAAAATGTCATAGAAGCCATGAAATTGGCAAAATAGATTTCATTGTTAGTAGAAGTAGCTTTACTGATTTAGAAAAATTAAGGCGCACAATGCTCTGGCTGCTCCTTGAACCCATGTGTCTGCCAATGTTTTGACCGTTCCTTGAACCCAGGTGTGTGCCCACTGCTGCACCTCACTGCCAGGTGTTTGTGATATTGGTTGCTGGGGAAGAGTCAGAAAATCTCCCCAGCAACCACAGCCGGGCCAATCCGGAGTTGCTACACCTGCACCAGACTCTTTCCTTGTACCCCTCCCTACCCATTTCTTTAGAATAGACATTGTTTAGATCTGGAAATCCCCTACTCCCCTTTTCTCCTTTCCCCCCTGAGGGCCTATAAAAACTGGGACCTCTTTCCCCTTGAGGTCGACTTCTCTACCCCTGTGTGAGATATGAGTCATCCCCAGAGCTCTGGCTTATCCCCCAATAAAGCCTCATGTGGTTTGCATCAAGCTTGGTCTCTCATGAGTTCTTGGGTGTCTGCTATTGTCCCTAGGCCTGAGCAAGGGGCTCCTCACAGAGTCTTTCATTTGGGGGCTTGTCGCCGGATTGGCGTGACCACCCATGTCTCCGAAGACCCACTTGGAGGTAAGATTTTTTGTCTAAAAATATTTCTGTAAGCCAGCAAGGTTCAGTGCAGAAATTTGCAGCTCCTACTTTTCGTGAGAAATGGAGAACTGTGCCTCAGGATGAGGCACTGAGTGTGAACAGCAGAAATGCTGGAATTACTGGCTACTGCTCACTCTGGGAGAAGCCCCGAGCGAGGGGAAGTACTCCAGGAGTCCATCTGGGGCAGGAAGTGAAGAGTTGGTAGGCTTCCTAGATTGGAAGACTTACACACTTCCCTGACTTTTTTGCATTTCTGAATGGGTTTTGTTTGTCCATTAGAAGACGGGCATTTGTCAGTGTGTGTGTGTTTTTTGTGTCTGTTTCGTGTTTTCCATGATATTGGACGATAGGACAGACTGTAATGACCCCCCCCCCCCCAAGTTTGACTTCAGACCACTGGACTGAAGTTAGATCAAGGGCCCATAATCTTTCAGTAGAAATTAAGAAGAGACCTTGGCAGACTTTTTGCGCCTCCGAGTGGCAGCTTTTAATGTAAAATGGCCACTGGAGGAGACTTTTCATTTGATTCTTATCTTTGAAGTTAAAGCCATTGTTTTTCAGAGTGGACCTGGGTCCCATCCAGATCAACAGCCTTACCTCATCTAGAATTCACCGCCATAAATCAAACCATAAATTCCTGGCATATCTTGGAGCCCCCCTGCCCCCCCCCCCGGGCTGCCCACATGCGCCTGAGTGGGTCAGCATGGTGGCAGCGACAGCGGAGGTGGTGGTGAGGACCCTGCCTAGACCAGCGTGCTTTCTGGCCTGGCTGCAACAGGGCGGGCAGGGCTCGCCCTGCCATGCCAACTGCTCCAGCTCCCTGGGCATGCACAGCCCCAGCCCTAAACAGAGCCTCCTCTTCAACCCACAGCTCCTTCCCCTCAGCCCTATCTTCTACCCCCACTTGGTCCTGCCTCTCTGCAGCCCTGGGACCGCTGGCTGAGCAGCTACAAGATCGAGATCCGGAGCCGACGATTCCAGGGTCCCCCAGCAGATGGAGCTCCTGACACCACTTCTGTTTTTCTTTTGCAAGCTGTGGGCGACCTGCCCATGGACCCGCAATCTCTGCAGATCTGTACAATTGGAACGCTGGGTTCCCTCTAGACCAGTCAGATTAAAACTACAACATGGCTCAAGGTAAGGAGATGTTGGCAGTTTACGCTGGGCTCTAGTCTAAAGGGAGCGACAAGACGCCCCACCAATTTGGCTAAGGTAAGAAAGAGAGAGAGAGACAGAAAAGAGAGAGAGAGAGAGGGAGAATAAAAGGGATAAAAGACAGGAGAGGAACTTAATCAGGATTTTGGCCGCAGTAGTAGGGAAGCATAAAAGAAAGAACAGGTCTGAGAATAGATGGACAGGGTACCTGGGAAACAGAGAACCTAGACCTGGAAGAAGAAGAGGAAGAAGAAGAAGAAGAAGACCCGTCTAGAAGACTTTAGAGAAGGACCAATGTGCCTATTGCAAAGAAAAGGGACTATGACTTAAATACTAGCACCGGCTACTCCAAGACAGGTGAGAGAATTCTTGGGCACTGCTGGGTTCTGCAGACTTTGGATACCTGGGTTTACAACACTGGCTGCCCCCTTGTACCCCCTGACCAAAGAAAATGGAGAATTCAGATGGACATCAGAACATCAGAGAGCCTTTGAAAATATTAAAGAGGCCCTGTTGACTGTGCCAGCCTTGGAATTGCCAGATCTAACCAAACTCTTCATCCTCTATGCCATGACATATTTGTCTAAGAAGCTGGACACAGTAGCCAGCGGATAGCCCACATGTTTAAAGGCCATTGCCACAGTAGCCTTACTTTTTAAAGATGCCAACAAATTAACTTTGGGACAGCAAATAACTGTGGTAGCCCCCCACTCTCTTGAAAATATTATCCACCAGCCCCTAGACCAATGGATGACAAATGCCCAGATGACTCACTAGCAGAGTCTATTGTTGACTGAACGAGTCATGTTTGCTCCTCCTGCTATCCTCAACCATGCTACCTTCTTGCCTGAAACGAACGACTCCTTGTCTGTTTACTGCTGTGTGGACATCCTTGCAGAAGAAACTGGGATCCATAGTGATCTACGCAACCAGTCGTGGCCAGTCATTCCAAACTGGTACACAAAAGCAGCTTCCTACGTGTCACCTTGAGCGCAGAGTCGGCAGAAAACCCCAAGGTCCCCCGAAGACTCTCCATGCGATCTTAGGACCTCTGGTGAGTGGAACACAACTTCTGTTCCAATCAAATCTCGAGGGACCTGAGAGCATTAATTAGTGAAGCAGAAAACCCGGCCTGACGAGGGTCACAAGTCCCTTCTAGTCAGCACCAGCAACGGGTCACCTTGGGTGTGGAGTCAGGGGACACCCCCAAGGTCCTTAGAGGACTCTCCACACAATCTTAGGACCTCTGGTGAGTGGAACACAACATCTGCCAGGAGGCAGGTTAGAACGCCAGATATCTGGGCATCTTCCCTGCAAGAGAAGAGCTTGCCTGCAGAGTGCTCTGACCACTGAAACTCAGGAGAGATCTAGTCTTCCAGGTCTGCTGATAAAGGCTAACATAATCACAAGAGGAACAAGCTCTAACAAGAGACAACTATATAACAACTAACTCCAGAGAATACCAGATGGCAAAAGGCAAACTTAAGAATCTTCCTAAGAGAAACCAAGACCACTCACCATCATCAGAATGCAGCACTCCCACCTCACCTAGTCCTGGGCACCCCAATACACCCGAAAAGCTAGACCCGGATTTAAAAGCATATCTCATGATGATGGTAGAGGACATCAAGAAGGACTTTAATAACTCACTTAAATAAGTACAGGAGAGCACTGCTAAAGAGTTACAAGTCCTTAAAGAAAAACATGAAAACACAACCAAATAGGTAGAAGTCCTTAAAGAAAAATAGGAAAACACATCCAAACAGGTGATGTAAATGAACAAAACCATGCTAGACCTAAAAAGGGAAGTAGACACAAAGAAAACCCAAAGTGAGACAACGCTGGAGATAAAAACCCTAGGAAAGAAATCTGGAACCATAGATGCGAGCATCAGCAACAGAATACAAGAGATGGAAGAGAGGATCTCAGGTGCAGAAGATTCCATAGAGAACATCGGCACAACAATCAAAGAAAATGGAAAATGCAAAAAGATCCTAACTCAAAACATCCAGGAAATCCAGGCCACAATGAGAAGACCAAACCTATGGATAATAGGAGTAGATGAGAATGAAGATTTTCAACTTAAAGGGCCAGCAAATATATTCAAAGAAATAATAGAAGAAAACTTCCCAAACATAAAGAAAGAGATGCCCATGAACATACAAGAGGCCTACAGAACTCCAAATAGACTGCACCAGAAAAGAAATTCCTCCTGATACATAATAATCAGAACAACAAATGCACTAAATAAAGATAGAATATTAAAAGCAGAATGGGAGAAAGGTCAAGTAACATATAAAGGCAGGCCTATGAGAATTACACCAGACTTTTCACCAGAGACTATGAAAGCCAGAAATCCTGGACAGATGTTATACAGACCCTAAGAGAACACAAATGCCAGCCCAGGCTACTATACCCAGCCAAACTCTCAATTGCCATAGATGGAGAAACCAAAGTACTCCACGACAAAACCAAATTCACACATTATCTTTCCAAGGATCCAGCCTTTCAAAGGATAATAACAGAAAAAAAAAAAAACAATACAAGGACGGAAATCAAGCCCTAGAAAAATCAAGAAAGTAATCCTTCAACAAACCAAAAAGAAGACAGCCACAAGAACAGAATGCCAACTATAACAACAAAAAAAATTAAGAAGCAACAATTACTTTTCCTTAATATCTCTTAATAAAATGGATTCAATTCCCCAATAAAAAGACATAGACTAACAAACTGGCTAAACAAATAGGACCCAACATTTTGCTGCTTACAGGAAACACATCTAATGGAAAAAGACACAACTACCTCAGAATGAAAGGCTGGAAAATAATTTTCCAAGCAAATGGTCTGAAGAAACAAGCTGGAGTAGCCATTCTAATATTGAATGAAATCGACTTCCAACCCAAAGTTATCAAAAAAGACAAGGAGGGAGACTTCATACTCATCACAGGTAAAATCCTCCAAGAGGAACTCTCAATTCTGAATATCTATACTCCAAATGCAAGGGCATACACATTCATTAAAGAAACTTTAGTAAAGCTCAAAGCACACATTGCACCTCACACAATAATAGTGGGAGACTTCAACACACCACTTCATCAATGGCCCGTTCGTGGTAACAGAAACTAAACAGGGACACAATGAAACTAACAGAAGTTATGAAAGAAATGGATTTAACAGATATCTACAAAACATTTTCTCCTAAAACAAAAGGATATACCTTCTTCTCAACACCTCATGGTACCTTCTCCAAAACTGACCATATAATTGGTCACAAAACAGGCCTCAACAGATACACAAATATTGAAATTGTCCCATGCATCCTATCAAATCACCATGGACTAAGTAAGGCAGATCTTCAATAACAACATAAATAATAGAAAGCCAACATTCACGTGGAAAATGAACAACACACTTCTCATTGATAACTTGGTCAAGGAAGGAATAAAGAAGGAAATTAAAGACTTTTTAGAGTTTAATGAAAATAAAGCCACAACATACCCAAAAGTATGGGACACAATGAAAGCATTTCTAAGAGGGAAACTCATAGCTCTGAGTGCCTCCAAAAAGAAACTAGAGAGAGCACACACTAGCCTCTTGACAACACACCTAAAAGCTCTAGAACAAAAGGAAGCTAATTCACCCAACAGGAGTAGAAGGTAGGAAATAATCAAACTCAGTTGGCGAAATCAACCAAGTGGAAACAAGAAGAACTATTGAAAGAATCATCCAAAGAGGATCGTGTTCTTTGAGAAAATCAACAAGATAGATGAACCCTTAGCCAGACTCACTAGAAGGCACAGGGACAGCATCCTAATTAACAAAATCAGAAATGAAAAGGGAGACATAACAACAGATCCTGAAGAAATTGAAAATGCCATCAGACCCTTATACAAAACACTATATTCAACAAAACTAGAAAACCTTGAAGAAATGGAAAAATTTCTAGACAGATACCAGGTACTAAAGTTAAATCAGGATCAGGTTAATGACATAAACAGTCCTATATCCCCTAATGAAATAGAAGCAGTCATTAATAGTCTCCCAACCAAAAAAAGCCCAGGACCAGATGGGTTTAGTACAGAGTTCTATCAGACGTTCAAAGAAGATCTAATTAAAGTTCTTCACAAACTATTCCACAAAATAGAGGCAGAAGGTACTATACCCAATTCATTCTATGAAGTCACAATTACTCTGAAACCTAAACTACAGAAAAATCCAACAAAGATTGAGAACTTCAGACTAATTTCCCTTATGAATATCAATGCAAAAATACAACATAAAAATCTCGCTAACCCAGTCCAAGAACACATTAAAACAGTCATCCATCCTGACCAAGTAGGTTTTATTCCAGGATTTCAGGGATGGTTTAATATACAGAAATCCATCAATGTAATCCATTATATAAACAAACTCAAAGACAAAAACCACATGATCATCTCATTAGATGTGGAGAAAGCATTTGACAAGATCCAACACCCTTTCATGATAAAAGTCTTGGAAAGATAAGGAATTCAAGGCCCATACCTGAACATGATAAAAAGCAATCTAGAGCAAACCAGTAGCCAACATCAATTTAAATTGTGAGAAGCTGGAAGCAATCCCACTAAAATCAGGGACTAGACAAGGCTGTTCACTCTCCCCATACCTATTCAACATTGTACTTAAAGTCATAGCCAGAGCAATTCGACAACAAAAGGAGATCAAGAGGATACAAATTGGAAAAGAAGTCAAAATATCACTTTTTGCAGATGATATGATAGTATGTATAAGTGACCCTAAAAATTCCACCAGAGAACTCATAAACCTGATAAACAGCTTCGGTGAAGTAACTGGATATAAAATTAACTCATACAAGTCAATGGCCTTTCTCTACACAAAGAATAAACAGGCTGAGAAAGAAATTTAGGGAAACAACACCCTTCTCAATAGTCACAAAAAATATAAAATACTCTAACTAGGGAAGTGAAAGAAATTAAAGAAGATCTCAGAAGATGGAAAGATCTCCCATGCTCATGGATTGGCAGGATCAATATAGTAATAATGGCTATCTTGCCAAAAGCAATCTACAGTTTCAATGCAATCCCCATCAAAATTCCAACTCAATTCTTCAACGAATTAGCAAGAGCAATCTGCAAACTCATCTGGAATTACAAAAATCCGAGGATAGCAAAACTCCTCTCAAGGATAAAAGAACCTCTGGTGGAATCACCATGCCTCACCTAAAGCTTTACTACAGAGCAATTGTGATAAAAACTGCATGGTACTGGTATAACAACAGACAAGTAGACCAATGGAATAGAATTGAAGACCCAGAAATGAACCCACATACCTATGGTCACTTGATCTTTAACAAGGGAGCTAAAACCATCCAGTGGAAAAAAGACAGCATTTTCAAAAAATGGTGCTGGCACAACTGGTGGTTATCATGTAGAATGGGAATTGATCCATTCCTATCTCCTTGTACTAAGGTCAAATCTAAGTGGATCAAGGAGCTCCACATAAAACCAGAGACACTGAAACTTATAGAGGAGAAAGTGGGGAAAAGTCTCGAAGATATGGGTACAAGGGAAAAATTCCTGAATAGAACAGCAATGGCTTGTGCTGTAAGATCGAGAATTGACAAATGGGACCTCATAAAATTGCAAAGCTTCTGTAAGGCAAAAGACACTCTCAATAAGACAAAAAGACCACCAACATATTTGGAAAGGATCTTTGCCTATCCTAAATCAGATAGGGGACTAATATCCAATATATATAAAGAACTCAAGAAGTTGGACTCCAGAAAATCAAATAACCCCATTAAAAAATGGGGCTCAGAGCTAAACAAAGAATTCTTACCTGAGAAATACTGAATGACTGAGAAACACCTGAAAAAATGTTCAACATCCTTAATCATCAGGGAAATGCAAATAAAAACAACCCTGAGATTCCACCTCACACCAGTCAGAATGGCTAAGATCAAAAATTCAGGTGACAGCAGATGCTGGCGAGGATGTGGAGAAAGAGGAACACTCCTTCATTGTTGGTGGGATTGCAAGCTTGTACAACCACTCTGGAAATCAGTCTGATGGTTCCTCAGAAAATTGGACATAGTACTACAGGAGGATCCTGCAATATCTCTCCTGGGCATATATCCAGAAGGTGTTTCAACTGGTAAGAAAGACACATGCTCCACTATGTTCATAGCAGCCTTATTTATAAAGCCAGGAGCTGGAAAGAACCCAGATGCCCCTCAACACAATGTAGTACTACTCAGCTATTAAAAAGAATGGATTTATGAAACTTCTAGGCAAATGGATGGACCTGGAGGGCATCAGCCTGAGGTAACCCAATAACAAAAGAATTCACATGATATGTACTCACTGATAAGTGGATATTAGCCCAGAAACTTAGAATATCCAAAATATAAGATACAATTTGCGAAACACATGAAACTCAAGAAGAATGAAGACCATTTGCTCCTTCTTAGAATTGGGAACAAAACACCCATGGAAGGAGTTACAGAGACATTTTGGAGCTGAGACAAAAGGATGGACCATCTAGAGACTGCCATACCTGGGGATCTATCTCATAATCAGCCTCCAAACGCTGACACCATTGCATACACTAGCAAGATTTTGCTGAAAGGACCCTGATATAGCTGTCTCTTTTGAGACTATGCCGGGGCCTGGCAAACACAGAAGTGGATGCTTACAGTCAGCTATTGGATGGATCACAGGGCCCCCAATGGAGGAGCTAGAGAACGTACCCAAGGAGCTAAAGGGATCTGCAACCCTATAGGTGGAACAACAATATGAACTAACCAGTACCCTGGTGCTCTTGGCTCTAGCTGCATATGTATCAGAACATGGCCTAGTCAGCCATCACTGGAAAGAGAGGCCCATTGGTCATGCAAACTTTATATGCCTCAGTACATAGGAACGCCAGGGCCATGAAGTGGGAGTGGGTGGGTAGGGGAGTTGGGGGGAACGGTATGGGGAACTTTTGGGAGAGCATTGGAAATGTAAATGAGGAAAATACCTAATAAAAAATTTTTTTTTAATAAAAGAAGAAGAAGCTTCCTAGTAGAAGGCCCTTCAGATAGCTGAGGGACACAGCCCATCAACATCTACACCAATAGCACTTTTTATAAATACCTTTTCAAAATGGGTAGAGGCCTACCCAATGAAAAAAGAAACTGCCAATGTTACAGTAAAAAGATCCTAGAAGAAATTTTTCCACGGAATACCTAAGGTAAAATGGTCTCACAGCCTTTGTTGCCCAGATAAATCACAGACTGTCCATTCAACTGGGGATTAATTAAATTTTACATTGTGTTTATAGACCCCCAGAGTTCAGGATAGAAAGAAAGTTTAAATAAAAAAGAGACCTTGAAGCCGGGCGTGGTGGTGCACGCCTTTAATCCCAGCACTCGGGAGGCAGAGGCAGGTGGATTTCTGAGTTCGAGGCCAACCTGGTCTACAAAGTGAGCTCCAGGACAGCCAGAGCTATAAAGAGAACCCCTGTCTCGAAAAACCAAAAGAGAGAGAGAGAGAGAGGGGGAGAGAGAGAGAGAGAGAGAGAGAGAGAGAGAGAGAGACCTTGACTAAATTGATCTTAGAAACCGGCAGGAATGACTGGACAGCCCTCCTTCCCTTTGCCTTGTTCTGCATCAGGAACACTCTGAGGAAATTTAAGCTCACTCCATACGAAATCCTGTATGGGAGTTAGACTCCTCTACCCCTGCGTGGGATACAAGTTGTCCCCAGAGCTCTGGCTTTCCCCAATAAAGCCTCATGTGGTTTGCGTCATGCTTGGTCTCTCGTGAATTTTTGGGTGTCTGCTATTGCCCCAAGGCCTGAGCGAGGGGTTCCTCACAGAGACTTTCAGGTTCAATTCTCAGATACCACATTGCAGCTCACAACCATCTATAACTCCAGTTCCATGGTATCCATTTCCCTCCTCTGACTTCCATAGGCATCAAGCACATAGGTGGTGCACAGATATACATACAGACAGAACACCCAAACATATAAAACCATTTTTAAAAACAGTAGTATTTACTTATTTAAATCAGAAGACAATAGCACCACAAGATTGATCATAAGAATCTTTTAACTATATTGTGATAAAAATATCCATAAGGCTCAGAGTATCACTGTGTTCTATAAAGAAGGTCACTATGATCCGAACATGATTTACAAAGAATTCATTCCTCAGAGGTCATGATTAATTATTGAAAATGAGATTGAACATTTAAAAGATTGGTGAACTAGCAAATAGTGCTCAGTTTACAGTTAAGATTTGAGCATTTTACTTCAAAATTGTAATATTATCATACAATTGTAGCAGGCACAGCTTAAAGGACACATTGGAGGAACCAGATTTGTTAAACATATGGGCCTATTTTCTTCAAAGGAAGAAAAATGGCTGATGTCTGGTTACGTGGAAAGCTGAAGTGAATGTTGTCTGACAATCTGGTGATCTTTTTGCTATACTATGGAGCCAGCCTTCCTGACTCCCCCCACTGTCCTGAGCATTAGTTAAATCTTTGTCCTGAGCTTAGTCTCTTGAAGAATAGGAATCAAAAGTTTCCACGTACTTCTTCAATAGACTCTATCTTTATGCTTGTTACATATCCTTCCTCATTAAGCCTTGCCCCAGCACTGTTTATTAATCAATAGAATTCATTCTTATACTAAAGGTCACAGGTGCTCTACTTTGGGTTTTGGCATAGCTATTCCTAAAGCTTTGTTGTAATGATTATCATGTAGAAACATCTTTCTAAAGTTTTACTGTACTTAAATGTGCAAGAGAAATAAACCATGACATGAAATTCTAGAAATTTCAAACCAGTACGACTGAAATGGTACTTCACCTATTGTGGATCATTTCCCTGCCAGCTGTGAGACTTGAAGAAAGGGTAGTTGTCCCAACAATACAATGAAATTCTAGTACTAAGGACCAGCCTCAGATCGGAGAAGGGTTCCTGAGGGAAGGGGTGTTTAAGAACAGTGAAAAAAAGACTTTTAATCCCAGCACTTGGGAGGCAGAGGCAGGTGGATTTCTGAATTCAAGGCCAGCCTGGTCTACAAAATTGAGTTCCAGGACAGCCAGGGCTACACAGAGAAACCCTGTCTCAAAAACAAAAAAACAAACAAACAAACAAAAGACTTGAAGTCAATCATGGGGTACAAGCTGATGGCCTGTGTTCTGCTTAAAACAGTTTTTTAGACAACCTTCTGCTTGAGACAGCTTTCTCTAAAGATCTCCAGATAGCTCTGCTCTCAAAGACTAAGGCCCAGTGTTTTATTTACATATCAATTTGGTCATTTACTCCAGGTTCCCTTTTGATTATCCCACAAATCAGCATTCCTAGACCCCTTGATTCCTAGAAAGATAGCAAGCACATTTTTTAACATTGCAAATGAATTCAGAGTTATGCCTGCCTTTGTAAACATAAACAATAAATTTAGTTGGGTGGGATCTTGCCCTGCGAACAGCTCCCTGCCAGCTGTATCCTTCCTTAATATCTTTCTGACAAGCTGTCTCCTGGTGTAGCTACCTTTGTTCTTTTAGGTCCATGGAGCTTCTCTTATAATTCATATTGCATCCTTATATTTTGCATAGTTGAGAAATTATATAATTTTAAACCCATGTTTTCAGAATTCTTTCCCACAGCCTTAAGGGCTACCCTGAAGGTCTCAGCATTTTATCATTTTTGCTAAGGACATAAACATACTCCTCATCCCAGACTCAGGCTGCTTCTACTTATCATGGAGTCGTTAACCTTAACAGGGAACACATTTCCAGATAACCTCCGCAGGGAGAATATTTTTGGAAGGAGGAACATAAAGTAAAAAAAAAAATAAACACACACACACAAGCCTCACACCCAGCAACTGTCAACACTGGAGAAACATGCACTCTTGGCCTGTTGCAGGAGCAGGAAACCAAGTCACACTATCTCTACCACATGGTCAAGCAAGACTTAGCAGTACACAGTTCAAAAAATAACTTGTTCATTTGTTCTTTGCTTGTTTTCTAGCATTTCAGACCCATAACAACCAATTACAACTGGACAAAATCACACAGAGTTCTGCATCTTGGTTTTCAGGCATGAAAAGCAGAAAATTTCCAACATCTTCACTTTTAGAAGAAAGTTGTCTACTATAATCTTGGAATATTATTTTCTCATTGAACTTGATAATGCAACATAAATATCAAACTTTCACAAATAAAATAAAATTAAGACATTTCACAATTATGTTACCATCTTGGGCTTATCTATTTTAAAACATTTTTATATAAAAAAGTCAATACAATTTTGCAGCTATTGATTTTTACTGATAGTGATTTAAAATTTACCAGGTGTTCTTGATCTCTTCTCAGTGAAAATGATTTCAAGTGTGTTGTGAAAATTAGCAAGATTCTGCCACGTTTCAGTGGCGAGTTTTCGAAGAATTCAACAGTGAATTGTCTCTGCTGCTGGACTCTTTCCTACTTTTAAGGTCAATGGAAACAATAGAAAGTAAAAGGGTCAGAGCATAGAAGAACACAAAACCAGAAAAGAATACCAGTTATTAAACAGCTATGACAAGTGAGTTTAAGCTTCCATTTAAGGACTACCATGAAACCTGTCGGCTAATTTAAAGTATAAACCACTTCATTAAGTGAAGGGGGCTGTTATTCAACTGAATCTTCTAGTGAATCATGTCATATGCTTTTGGAAAATGCCTGCAGATTTTTTGAATAAATATTAAAGAATTTTCATATTAGTAAATTGTCAAAGGCCAACATAAAAGATGCAATTCTGATTTTGTATTAAGTATTTTATTTATTTATATTCCAGCTGTCCTCCCCCCTTCTGCCCCTCCCCACAGTTCCTCACTCCATTCTTCCTCTCCCTTGCCTTCAAGAGGGTGCTCCCCCTCTGCCCCCATGCTCCAAGAGTATTCCCACTTCCCTGGGATTCTTTCAAGGATTAGATGCATCTTCTCCCACAGAGGCCAGACCAGGCAGTCCTCTGCTATATATGTGCCAGGGGCCTCAGTCTAGACCACGTATGCTGCCTGGTTGGTGGCTCACTCTCTGGGATCTACCAGGGGTCTTGGTTAGTTGAGACTGGTGGTCTTCCTGAGGGGTCACCCTCCCCTTCAGCTCCTTCAATCCTTTCCTTAATTCCTCCATAGGAGTCCTTGACATCAGTCCAGTGGTTGTGTGTAAATATATGCTTCTGTCTTAGTCAGCTTCTTGTTGGTCCACTCAAAGGGCAGACACATCATAGCGTTAGTAATAGTGTCAGGTCTTGGTCCACCCTTCACCCCGGAGATGGATCCCAAGTTGGGCCAGTCACTAAACAGCCTTTCCTTTAGCCTCTTCTCCATTTTTGTCCCTGCAGTTCTTTTAGATGGAAATAATTCTGGGTCAGAAATTTTGACTGTGGGTTGGTAACCCCATCCCTCCACTTGAGCCCTATCTACTGAAAGTGGACTCTTCAAGTTCCTTCCCCCCACTGTTGAGAACTTTGGCTAAGGTCACCCCCAATGAGTCCTGAGATTCTCTCACCTCGCAGGTTTCTGGGACTTTCTAGAGGGTCCCCCACCTCCCACTCCCAGAAGCTGTATATTTTCACTCATTCTTCTGGTCCTCTGGGTTTCTCTCCTGTTCCCCCATCCATACCTGATCCTGTTTCCTTTTCCCCTCCCACTCCTCTCTCCTACCCAGTCCCTCCCTCCCTCTGCTTACCATGATTATTTTGTTTCCCCCTTTAAGTGGGATTGAAGCATCCTCATTTGGACCTTACTTTTTGTTAAACTTCTTATGGCCTGTGGGTTATATCCTGGGTATTCTGTACTTTTTGACTAATATCCACTTATCAGTGATTACATACTGTGCATATCCTTTTGGGTCTGGGTTACCTCACTTAGGATGATACTTTCTAGTTCCATATATTTGCCTGCAAAATTCATGATGTCCTCATTTTTAATAACTGAATCGTATTCCATTGTGTAAATGAACCACATTTTTCTGAATCCATTCTCTGTCATGGGACATCTGGGTTGTTTCCAGCTTCTGGTTATCACAAATAAGGCTGTATAAACATAGTGGAGCATGTGCCCTTGTTATATTTTGGAGCATCTTTTCAGGATATGTCCAGGAGTGGTATAGTTAGGTCTTCAGGTAGGTCTATTTCCAATTTTCTGAGGAACTGCCAGACTGGTTGTACTTCCAGAGTGGTTGTAGGAGTTTGCTATCCCACCAGCAATGGAGGAGTGTTTCTCTTTTTCCACATCCCTGCCAGCATCTGCTGTCACTTGACTTTTTGGTGGAATCTCAAGATTGTTTTGATTTGCATTTCCCTGATGACTAGGGATGTTGAACATTTCTTTAAGTGCTTCTCAGCCACTCAAAATTCCTCTGCTGAGAATTCTCTGTTTAGCTCCCTCTGTACCTCATTTTTAATAGGGCTATTTGGGTTTTGTTTTGTTTTGTTTTGTTTTGTTTTGTTTTTGGAGGTTAACTTTTTGAGTCCTTTATATACTTTGGTTATTAGCCCTCTATTGGATATAGGTTAGTGGGGGGGGGGGGGGGAGATGCAATTCTGAGTAATTCAGCAATGTTAAAATCTTGGAGTCTTTTACAGAAACTGACTCTTGAGAAGTTTCTGCAGTATTTCCTGCCTATTAGTCTGACTAGTTTCAACAATTACAGGGTCTATAACTAATGAAATAGGCTAAACAATACTCTAATTTATATATCTTTACAACAGAGAGAAAATTCTGATCTTACTGACTTACTATTCAAGATGCAAATGGAAAACAAAGGAATAGAAATGATAGCACTGAAAACTTGATACTTGAATCAAAAAGGGAAAGACACTAAATAAATACCAAATAAGCTTGACAATTATTATAAAATAACTATCTCTGGAGTGTTATAGAAGCACCTTGGTGGGTTGATTTAATCAAGAGAAGCATCCTAAAGGAAATGTCATTCACACTCAGGAAATCTTTGCCAAAGAAAGATTGACCTGTTGATGAACAGTCAGTTGAAGTGAGACTTCAGTGCAGCATCGACTTCATCTATACATGACAAGAGCTGATAAAGATCATTAAAGTGGTCACTAACAAGATCATGTGTGATATTTAATAACTATCTCTGGCAGTAGTAGCTAAAGGGCAAGACCAGAAGCTAATTAGTAGCTTGTTGGAATAATCAACATGGAAGATGACAAAAGTCTAGATGAGGCCAGCAACCATAGCCATGAAGCTATATGATTTTGAAGTAGTGTTACACATCTCCTTTGATAGCATGTGAAAAATGAGTCTTATTTAACACATATTCCTCCAGGTTAATTTTTAAACCTTTAATGTGTTCATGACTTTCACTTTATCATTGTGTTCTACAGGACTCTAGTTAGTATACAAATATTTCACATCATACTAAAACTTGATAGGCTTCACAAACAAAATTAGAATTATTCAAATTTTTGTATATTAAGGCAATGTCACTAATAAACTCTTTATTACCTATTAATCCAGCTCATTAAAGATTTATGAAACTTCCTGATGGAATTCATATGTGATATTCCATACAGAACATTATTTTATGTCCTGAAGGGAGTCACAGGTATCATAGTCAAAAATGCAAATGCATCACTGAAAAGCAGTCACTGGGCCTAAGCTATAGCTAGCTAATGCATTTGTTCCCTCATTTATTAAGCACTTATTATATAGTGTAACTCTAATTATGTATCAACTTGTAAGTCAAATTATAGAAGTTTAGCTAGATGACTATAGAGAGTTGTACATACCCTAGGGCTCAGCAAAGGATATTTTAAATTTCATGTTCATTCACCACCAGTTAAATAAGAAGGGATAGTATATATAGAACCCTGTGCATAAGCCTACTGGCCAAAAGTTTCAGCTAATTTTTCAAACTATGAAACTGTGAAAAAGTTAAGATAAATGATGTAGTAGCCCAGGAAAAGGCACTTTGTATCACACTAAGAAGTGTTCTTTTTTTTTTTATAGAAAATAGTAAGACACTGATGAATTTTAAGCAGAAGACAAATAGGACATGGTTTGAGGGTTTATTTAAGGTATCTGAGCCAATGCATGGAAAAGAGCTATAGATTGTAATAAAGTAAGGCTAGAAAATAAATTCAATTAGCTAACAGTACTAAAAAGGAGAAATAATACTCTAGGGAATTGGTATTAGAAATAAGAAGAAGCTTGCTAAGGAGGTAGAAGATAAAATATGCAATGATGAAGAATGGGAAGTAGAAGACTGGCATTGGCATGGCCCCACTTTCAAGAGGCAATGGAAATAATGTCATAATACACTGTGTGTGAGCCAAAGGGAAGGGCAGGTTTGCAAAGAAAAAATACTTTCAATGTACATATGACAATCTAGAACATGGAATAGTTACTGTGGAGATATGCCACTAAGACCAAGATATCCACTGCAAGAAAGATAGCTTTACTTCCAGAAGCAGAAACTAATATAGCCTCAGCAACTAGAACACTGAATCTGCCTACTAAAACCACCATCTATACACTTCTATAAATTAAACAGTTTTGCTAAATGAGTCCCATATTGACCCACCTGAAACTTTCTTAGACCTATATTTCAGTTGACAGGTCTTCCTACCCAATCTATTTATCTTCCTTTCTCTCACATGTGAATATTTATGGTATTATGTGAAGGCTTTCACTATTTCTTCCTTCCTTTTTTCATTCATTCCACCACAATCATTTAGCCCAAGTAAATCCCTTGCATAAGTAATCCTATTTTGGCATAACTTCCAGAAGGACACAAACTAACACAGTCAGTAACCATAATGCTAAGAAAACAGATTTGCTGTATACTGGGAAGATTGAACCTTGGATAGAGATGAGTGCTCCACAGCTGAAAAGTCTCAAGAGTTGCCATTTTATAACACTGCTGCATGTACAAACCACTAGGGGGATTGATTGTGGCACAGAACAGGCAATATGATGTATTTAGAATAATTAAGGTATATGAGGCTTTAAAGAAGTTAGATTACATTGTAGCACTAACATACAAATACACAAGGAAAAAATAAGCTTTCACCCTAGTCTTAGTTTTAATCTGTGGGTAAATAAATGGCATCTTACAATTCTCATATCTTCATGCCAGTATTGAAATTTGAGGACAAAGCTATTGTTTTCCTTCATCTTTCACAAACCCAAGGTTTGAGTATGAAAGGAAAGACAGATGAACATTCTTCAGTACTTGCACACCCAATGTCTCTTTATTTGGTCTACAAAATGTCATCTGGCATGGCTGCAGCAGAACACATTTAATCCCCTTAGCACTCTGCATATGAACATATTTTTTAATTTATCACTGGCTATATAAATGATTATGGTATGAATTTGCTCATGTAAAATATTTTAACACTTTGTCTCAACCTCATCTTGAACTTCTTCCACTTCCTTTTTAAGTTACCAAATCAGGCACACAGTTGAAACCAAGAATTGTTACTAATGGTAATGATACAGTGACATAATTCTATTCATAACCCATACAAAAATTGCATCTTTATTCAAAATATCTGAAGGGCTTGGTTCTCTATGATGTTACAATTTACATCTTTAGGTTTGCAAGAATTGATATAGTCATAGCACTGGCATTTAAGTCACATAAGTTGCCACACCTGGGCTTGCAATTAACTCTACCTAACAGGAAACAGACTTACCTAGGTAGAAGCTACCTTGTGTAACCCAAAGAAAGACACAGATCTATGGTTCTTCAAAAAAAATTATAATGTGAATAGATAAAAGAGACAGAAAAGAGAGTTGAAGATAATTCAACAGTTTTAAAATAATTCCACCAAAATATAGCAATTCTTCTAGTCTATGTAGGAGGAACTGACACTTTTTTCTCAATGAAGATTATTATATTCCATAATATGCAGAGCCATAATTCATATGCAAGACTGTAAATTTGGTAGGTCAGTTTCAAATACTCAAATTTAAATTCTTACATCTAGAAACCAAATTATATTATTTTGCCTTGAATCAACAGTCACAGATATGATTAAAGCATGTTAGAGATATTTTGTAGCCTAAATAGATCTCTTATCCAAGCATCACTAAAAATATTTAGTTTGGGGCTGGAGAGATGACTTAGCAGTTAGCAACTGGGAGGTGAGAGACTCCCAGAACTCATTGGGAGGGACCTTTGATGAAATGCCCAACAGTAAGGAGAGGGAACTTATAGAGCCCACTTCCAGCAGGAAGACAGGACATCAAGTAAGGGATGGGGTTGCCTCACTCCTCTGACCCATAATTGTTTCTGTCTGAAAGAATTACAGGGATGGAAACAGAGAGAAGCCTGAAGAAAAGAAGGTCCAACGACAGGCCCAAAGTGGGATCCAGCTCAAAGGTCCCAAGGCCTGACACTATTACTGAGACTATGGAGCTCTCACAAAAAGGGACCTATCATGACTGCACTCTGAAAGACCCAAAAAGCAGCTGAAAGAGTCAGATGCAGATATTTGCATCCAACCAGTGGACAAAAGCAGCTGACCCCTGTTATTGAATTAAGGAAGGCTGAAAGAAGCTGAGGAGAAGAGCAATTCTGTAGAAGGACCAGCAGTCTCAATTAATCTGGACCCCTGAGATCTTTCAAACACTGGACCACCAAACAGACAGCATACACCAGCTGATATGAGGCCCCCAACAGACATACAGCAGAGAAAAGCTGGGTCTGTGTTCATTCAGAGATGAAGCACCTAACCCTCAAGAGACTGGAGGCCCCAGGGAGTTTAGAGGTCAGGTGGGGTGGGGGTGGGGGCATCCACGTGGAGATGGGGTGGGGTAGGGAGGAGGTGTGGGATGTGGAGCAGTCGGAGAGTGGATGGGGAGATGTGGGGAATGGAATATGGAGTGTAAAAACTGCATTACAAATAAAATGAAATAAAGAAAAATTATAGAAGAAAACTTTCATAACTTAAAGAAAGAAATGCCCATGAACATACAAGATGCCTACAGAACTCCAAATAGACTGGACCAGGCAAGAAATTCCTCCCATCATATAGTAATCAAAACACCAAATGCACTAAACAAAGAAAGAATATTAAAAGCAGTAAGGGTAAAAGGTCAAGTAACATATAAATGCAGACCTATCAGAATTACACCAGACTTCTCACAAGAGACTATGAAAGCTAGAAAATCCAGGGCAGATGTCATACAGACCCCACGAGAACACAAATACCAGCACAGGCTACTATACCCAGCAAAACTCTCAATTACCATAGATGGAGAAAATAAGACATTCCATGACAAAAACCAAATTTACATAATATATTTCCATAAATCCAGCCCTACAGAGGATAATAGATGGAAAACACCAGCACAAAGAGGGAAGCTACACCCTAGAAAAAGCAAGAAAATAATCTTTCAACAAACCCATAAGAAGATAGCCACACAAACATATTTCCACCTCTAACAACAAAAATAACAGGAAGTAACAATCACTTTTCCTTAATATCTCTTAACATCAATGGACTCAATTCCCCCCAAAAGACATAGACTAACAGACTGGATATGTAAACAGGACCCAGCATTTTGCTGCATACAGGAAATGCACCTCAGGGACAAAGACAGACGCTACCTTAGAGTAAAAGGTTGGAAAATAATTTTTCCCAAATGGTCGCAAGAAGCAAGCTGGAGTGGCCATTCTAATATCAAATAAAATCAACTTTCAACCAAAAGTTATAAAAAAAAAAGACAAGGAAGGTCACTTCATACTGGTCAAAGGAAAAATCTACCAAGATGGACTCCCAATTCTGAACATCTATGGTTCAAGTGCAAAAGCATCCACAATCATAAAAGAAACTTTACTTAAACTCAAAGCACACATCACACCTCACACAGTAATAGTGAGAAACTTCAACACCCCACTCTTAGCAATGGATAGATCATGGAAACAGAAACTAAACAGAGATACAATGAAATTCACAGAAGGTATGAACCAAATGGGTCTAACAGGTATTTATAAAATATTTCATCCTAAAGCAAAAGAATATATCTTCTTCTCAGCACCTCATGGTACGTTCTCCAAAACTGTCCATATAATCAGTCACAACACAGGCCTCAACAGATACAAGAAGACTGAAATAATCCCATGCACCCTATCAGATCACCATGGACTAAGGCTGGTCTTAAATACCAACAAAAACAAATCGAATGCTCACATACAAATCGAAGCTGGCTAATGTTCTTCTCAATGATAACTTGGTCAAGGAAGAAATAAAGAAAGAAATTAAAGACTTTTTAGAATTTAATGAAAATGAAGACACATCATACCACCTATGCGACACAATGAAAGCAGTGGCAAGAGGAAAACTCATAGCTCTAAGTGCCTCCAAAAAGATACTGAAGAGAGCTTACACTAGCAGCTTGACAGCATACCTGAAAGCTCTAGAAGAAAAAGAATAAAATACATCCAAGAGTGTTAGATGGCAGGTAATAATCAAACATAGGGATGAAATCAACCAAATATAAACAAAAAGAACTATACAAACAATCAACAAAACCAGGAGCTGGTTCTTTGAAAAAAATCAACAAGATAGAATCAATATCCAAATTAATAAAATCAGAAGTAAAAGAGAGACATAACAATGAAATATATCTTAAAATAATCATTCTGTTTGTTAAATATTAACAGTTTGTATTTTATAATTTGTATGTTGGACTTTTAAACAGAATTGAGACTGTGATAAACTGTAGGGATTTTGAAGCTGAACTAGATGCCTTTCACAATATAATATTGCTATAAGCCTATGGAGGCCAGGGAGTCGAGTGTGGTAGTGTGAATACAGATGAGCCCCATAGGTTCATATATTTGAGGTTTGGAGGCTTCAAAAGTCTCCCACCATCCCCAGGGCTGATGAAGCAACGGAATGATACTGATGCTTCCACTCTCCCAAGCTGAGCTCTACCTGGAGTAGCACAACTTCCCAGAACATTGGACTAGACTAGTCTACAAAAGACTAAAAGTTTGATTCTGGAAATTCTTTTTTTTTTTTTCTGTTACTGAAAATAGACTTTTTTTCATACAACATACCTCAAGAAGTGACATCGAGGATGAGAAAGAATTAAGTTAAGGTGCTACTGAGATACCTGTGGCAAGCTGGTAAAGATGGCAATCTACAGAGCAAAACGAGGTGATACAAAAGAAACTTTGTCTCATGGGAGCCACTGGGAAGGGGCTGGGAGACTAGGGGGGAAAAAAACATAACTCTCTAGAATCTGGTTCACCTCAGGCCTCAATTAGTCACCTCAAACACCGACATCTTGATGACTAACAGCCAGCCACCAGAGCAAGAGGACATGGAAAAGCTATTGAATTAGCTTGGAGAAGTTATTCAACTTTTTCATGAGGTCTGTACCTCATTGTGAAATGAGTAGACCGTACTGCTACGTCTTATCTCATTGGAATATTTTTTAAGAAAACATGCTTTTTCAGTACATAGCAAGGAGCAGATTACTGGGGGATAGCAAGACTAATTCCTGAAGACTGATAAAATATTTATGTATTAATTTACATATGTTTTGTGATACATGCATGTTCATGTGAGTGTGTGGACATAAGTGTAGATAACAGATGATTAGGTCTGGTGTCTTTTTCTATGGCTCCCCACCTTATTTTTTGAGATAAGTTCTCTCACTGAACCTGAACTTTGCCAATTTGGATAGACTTGCTGACCAATAAGATCCAGGGTGGTCCTGTCTCCAAACCATCCCTCTTCCAGCACTGGGATTACAAATGGTTACTATCATATCTAGTTTTTTATGTGGGTCTGGGGACCAAACACGTCCTCATGCTTGTCTAGCAAATATCCCATCAGTTGAAACATTTTTCCAGCTCCATAGAATGATTTTTGAAATTTAAATAAGATATTGTAGGTAAAACTTGCTGGCAGTATTTTGTATAGTAAATAATAGCTATTAACGTTAGTTACAGTTTAATTTATTAAAAGTTAATCAAATAGCATACTAAATATAACTTTTTGAGACGTTTTACCATATCACCCTTACTGAACTGGAATTTGATTTGTAGACCAATCTGGCCTGGAACTCCTAGAGACCTACCTCCTGTCTCTGTCTCTGCTTCTGACTCTAGAGTAGTAGAATTAAAGGCATATGCCACCACAGCCTATCTAAATATAATTTAACATTACTTGAAACTACCCAGTGTCTGGTTCCTGATGGTGACAGTGACAGAGCTGCTTATACCAACATTCTAATATTGCTTCATCTGTAGCCAGCTCCTGAGTCATGAAGGGATTTACACACACACACACACACACACACACACACACACACACACACGTAATAGCATTCACTAGCAGTGGCTAAAACACATACATGTTTTTGTTTGTTTGTTTGTTTGTTTGTTTGCTTTTGTGTTGTTTGTAATGATCTACTGTAATTGACAACCACACTGATTAAGCCAATTAAAACTTTTACGTCCTTTTTATTGGAGATCAAACTTGAGCCCCTAAAAACTTACTTGTTGACAAAGCTCAAGGATATATAGTTTTAAAGGTAAACCAAAGTAAAGTGGGTGTTAGAGTAATCTTGAAGCATTTATTATTAGCAGAAAATAGTAGTTATTTTAGACATAACTTGCTAATTATTTCGTTTAATACCTCTGACCATGGCCAAGGCTCTGGAAATCTTAAAGGTGTTGCCAAGGTCAACTGACCTAAAAACTCTTTAAGCAAACATAGAGTCAATCAAGATGGCATATCTTAATCATTTCACTTTCATTATCTTTTCTACTATGCTCAACATCCAAGTTTGCCTTGCTGATTTTTGAGAAAGCATTCCAAATTACATCAACATTCAACTTCCTTTTGTTACTGGGAAGAACTTGATCGAGAACAGTCCGCCAATCCCACAGGTGGCGCTGAAGGACTATCAGAGCAGTTACTGAAAGCTGAAGATGCTCCTCTAGTCGAGTACTGACGCTAGAGATGTCGTCATCGCGTTCTGGTTTGTGACAGCCGCCCGCGTAAATTTGAAATGGCTGATGATTTGCGGGCTGGTGGAGTTCTGGAACCTATAGCTATGGTTCCACCGAGACCTGACTTGGCGGCGGAGAAGGAACCGGCGTCCTGGAAGGAAGGTGAGCACCTCAACCCGAGTCGGAGAGCTGTTTTCGTGGTTGCCGGCCGGGCCTGGCCACCCTAAGGACGCGATTACCTGGGTGGGGAGTTCTGTGCTGGGTCTGGCCCCGCTCTCACGACTTCGGAGTCGGGAGATACTGTGGCCAATTTAGGCTCTCTATCCTCCTGACTCAGCTTCCGGAGAAGAGAAGGGGTTGGATCTGGGTGGACATTCCCCAGACGGAAGGGACTCAGGGGGCTTTGTATTCATTTATTTCATGAGCCAAGTTTTTGTTTGTTTGATTGATTGATTGATTGATTGATTGATTTGTTTTTAACCTACATCTAAGGGATCATGTGCTACGCTTCTCCTTTTTAAAAACAACCTTGAACTCTCATCCTATGCACTGGGGACAGATGACAGCAGAGCTGAGTTTGGATAGAATCCAGAAATAGAATTGACCCAGCTTTTCTTTTCTTTTCTTTTTTCTTTTTTTCCAACACAAACCACCAGCATTTATTTCCTGGGCCTAAGTATCAGTCTTTTGGTAAAAAGGGCAAAGAATTGGTCAGTTAGTTTTGAATCCAAATCCTTTCCCCAAACTGGATCTGTGAGGCGCCATGAGGAAACTTAGAGCTGCATAGATCATCAGAACTGAGCTTAAACCCGCTTTCAAAACAAAACCAAAACCCAAAACCAAAGCAGAAGAAAAGTGATTGTCAGCTTCTCTCTCTCTCTCTCTCTCTCTCTCTCTCTCTCTCTCTCTCTCTCTCTCTCTCTCTCTCTCTCTCTGAAAAAGTTATGTTTTTTTAAAAATGTAAAAGAAGCTTTAAAAAAGGGCTAGGAAGATCTTCCTGACAGACAGGCTGGCTGGAGGGTGAGTGGTGACAGGACAGTCCCTGTCCAGGTGGCAGCTGCTCACCTAGGGGCAGGGCCTGGCTCAAGCCCCGCCTAGCTGAATAAATAATATCTCGTGGTGCTGGTTGTCTTCAGAGTGTACCTGAGCACCGTGGGGAGGTGGGGAAGAGTGGAGCCTGCGGTGTGGGTGGAGGACTTGGCTGGAGTGGGGGCCACAGAGGATTCCATGAGGCTCTCAGTCGGCCTGGCTGGCCAGGGCTCCAGTCCGGGAGGTACAGCAGGTCTCTTCCAGCCTTGGGACCACAGGCAGACTCAGGACGAGGTGTTCGCATCACTGCTCTCAGGCTGGCTGCTGGCTTCCTTGTCTGGGGTACTTCCCTCTGCCTGTGCTTCTCCCTCAAGTGCGAGCTCGCCCATGTCTCCAGCGAGCTTCCGCATGCTCACGGCCTCCGAGTCTCCCTGGATGTCAGGGACTGCATTCCGATGGCCTGTCCGGTCGCAGGAGATGAAGTCCGAGTAAGAGGACTCGACTTCCATCATGCCTGTCGCATCGCTCCTCAGGCCTGACCAAGGGACAACCAAGAAACATGGGTGCTAATACTGCCTTGAATGTGGCCGTGGGATTTTCAAAGCTCACAGCAGAAGTCCAGGTGGTCTCTCTCTGACTGTATAGCAAGTCTAGTCTAATTCCGTTTTCCTGCCTGCATCTCTTCAGGTTTTTCACTCTTGATTAGCCAGTGCAGAAGGTCTGCCGCCTTGTCGCCTCATAGAGCCCCAGCCCTAACCCAGCTTTTCTAACCCTCAGCTTCATTGTACCTAATCATGGGAATTTTATTTGCCAAACTGTGACCTTACATATGCTAGGAAAGAGCTCTACCATCCCCAGTTCCTTTTTTACTTTGAGGCAGGGCCTCTACATAGTCCTGGCTGACCTGAAACTCACTATGTAGACCAAGCCAGCCTCCAACTCAGAGTTCCACCTGTACTGGAGGCTCAAGGCATGAACCACCGTGTCTGGCCTTGATGATTTTTAAAGCTAGTTTATATTAACACATTCAGTTATAATGTGTAATGGACAGAGTTAGGTTGATGTGAGAAATCATAGGTGTGACTTAATTCTTCAACAAGCGTACTTTGTGAACAGCCAAAAGTTTCATATGTACAGATGCCTTAGAAAACAGCCAGTATTTCCAATGTGAAAGCGTTATAATATGAAGAGTCAGCTTTAAAGTGTCTGTCTGTAAGGAACTAAACTTGTATGCTATTGTATGAGAAATCTTAAAAGTGGCATTTACAAGTCAGGAGTGATAGTGCATCTCTGTGATTCCAGCACTTGAGTGGTAGGAGCAGGAGCAATGGGAATAAAGGGCCATGCTTGGCTACCTAATAAGTTGGAGACCAGCCTGGGCTACATGAAACTCTGTCTCCATAAAACCAAACCAAAACAACAGTCACAATAAAACACTGAACTTAGAGAAACAGAGTTTACTTCATGGTTTCCCAAAGAATGGGGAAACTGTTTGTCAAAGTAGACTTAATGAAAAGCAAGAAGAGTAGAGTAGATCATGTATTTTCACCATTTAAAGAAAATATGTGAGGTAATGGAAATCTTAGCTTTCTTATGGTAATTATTTCTTAATATGTAAATAAAACATGAATGTCTTCCGTAGATGACTTTCTTTTTCTACTTTGTTTCTTGGCAAATTTTTTAATTTAATTTAATTTCAATTTAAAAGACAAATACAGCTAAAAAGCATATGGAGTGCATCAACTTAATAAACCTAGTTTCTACCAATCAAAGGGCTAAGAACGCTATCAGCATCTGAGGTTTATAGCTGAGAGTCATCTACTTGGCTATAACTAGCCTTTTATATTTCCACCAATATATTTGAAGAACGCCTTGATTTATGACTGATTTTATTCTGTTACTATTTTTTTAAAAAAACAATGAAACTGCTACATTAGAGCATAGAATTTGGATGTGATGGTTTGTATATGCTCAGGCCAGGGAGTGGCACTATTAGAAGGTATGGCCTTGTATGTAGGTGTGTCACTGTGGATGTGGGCTTTAAGACTCTCATCCCTAGCTTCCTGGAAGTCAGTATTCTGTTAACAGCCTTCAGATTAAGATATAGAACTCTTAGTTCCTCCTGCACCATGCCTGCCTGGATACTTCCATGTTCCTGCCTTGATGATGATAGACTGAATTTCTGAACATGTAAACCAGCCACAGTGTTGTCTTTATAAGACTTGCCTTGGTTATGGTGTCTGTTCCTAGCAGTGAACCCTAAAAATCAATCTTCTGAGAAGTTTTCTTAAGCTGTGTTCCAGAGATAGCCAAGGTTATTCCTCATGCTACAGCACTCTTTAGTAATGTGTTAAAGTCATCCAGGTGGTACTGGTTTTGAAGGCATGAGGGGTTATGAAGAACAGCTGAGGCTTGGCACTGTGAGAGGCAGTGGAAGGCCATTGGTGAAGGTGCAGCCTCAGTTGGTCCACGACTGAAGGATCATGTAAAGGAGTTGAGGCTTGGCACCATGAAGAGAGCCTATGAGAGGCTTTTGGTGAAGCCTAGTTGCAGAAGAAAACCCCAGTGGTTTTGGTTTTTGGGGGTGGGGGTGGGGGTGGGATTGTTTTTGTTTTTGTTTTTTTTTTCAAAACAGGATTTCTCTATGTAGCCCTGGCTGTCCTAGATCTCACTCTGTAGACCAAACTGGCCTTAAACTCAGAAATCCACCTGCCTCTGCCTCCCAAGTGCTGGGATTAAAGGTGTGTGCCACCACTGCCCAGCCAGACCCCAGTGTATTAGAGATGCCAGTACTATGGGGTTGATCACCAAGAACAGCAACAGCAGTAGATCAACCTGAGCTTAGAGTGCTACAGAGGGCAGAACTGGAAAAGTGATGCCAGCCCTTTGGAAGAGCTCAGAAGATCATATGTAGAACAAGAAGCTGTGAAGTTGAAAGTGCCTTGGAGATTTAATATTAAAGATGTCAAAGCTGTGGAATATCTGCTGAGGAAAGCTTCTAAGAGGGAGTGGGAAAAGGAAACAGAAGTTTGTTGCAAATCAACAAAGATGAAAAAGGAGTTGGAGATCTGAAGACTGCTTTAACATCAGCGATGGAAATGAAGTTTGGAGTTTGCCTGGCTGCTTTCCTGTCTTTACTTGGTGATTACAGCTAAGAGATTGGATGAATCTCAGAAGACAACTTTGAACTTTGGACCTTTAACATTGTTGAGAGTGCTATAGACTATAGGGACTTTTGAAGTTCGACGGAATGTATTTTGCATTATGCTATATTTAGATATGGCCTCCATAGACTCATGTTTGAACAAGCCTATGGGAGCCAGGGAGTGGAATGTGATGGTTTGTATATGCTCAGCCCAGGGAGTGGCACTATTAGAAGGTGTGGCCTTGTTGGAGTAGGTGTGTCACTGTGGGTGTGGGCTTTAAGACTCTCATCTTCCTGGAAGTCAGTACTCTATTAACAGTCTTCAGATTAAGATATAGAACTCTCAGTTCCTCCTGGACCATGCCTGCCTGGATGCTGCCATGTTCTTGCCTTGATGATGATAGATTGAACTTCTTCTATACATGGAAGCCAGTCACAGTGCTGTCTTAATAAGACTTGCCTTGGTTATGGTGTCTATTCCCAGCAGTAAACCCTAACTAAGACATTGGGGTAACCTAAAACTATGTTTCAGGGTGATGGTCACTGTACTGGCTAATTTTATGTCATCTGTACACAGCTAGAAGTATCTGAAAGGACTGAACCTCAACTGAGAAAATGTCTCCAAAAAATCTTATCAGGGGTAGGACATGTTCTTAATTAATATTTGATGGAGAGGGCACAACCCATTGTGGATGGTGCTGTCCCTGAGCTGGTGGTCCTAGGTTCTCTTAAGAAAACAGGCTGAGCAAGCCATGATGTTCGAGCCAGTAAGTAGCACCCTTCCATGGCCTCTGCATCAGCTCCTGCCTCCTGCTCCCTGCCCTGCTTTAGTTCCTGCCTGCTTTTGTTTTATGCAACTAGGCATGGAATAAACCCTTTCCTCCCCAAGTTGCTTTTTTTTTCCCCCATTAATTTATTTATTTTGCATCCCAGTTGCAGTCTCCCCACCCTCCTCTCCTTCCAGTTCCATCTTTACAACTCCCTCCCTCACACTCTCTCCCCTTCTCTGAGAAGGTGCAGCCTCCCTTGGGTACCACTCTGCCCTGGGACATCCAGTCACCCAGTTAGGGGAACAGGATCATAGGTAGGCAACAGAAACAGGGACAGCCCCCACTCCAGTTGAATGACCCACATGAAGACCAAGCTGCACTTCTATTACAAATGTGCAGGAGGCCTTCATCCAGCCCATGTATGCTTTTGGTTGGTGGTTCAGTCTCTGGAAGCCCCCAAGGGTCCAGGTTAGTTGACTCTGTTATGGAATTCCTATCCACTTCAGGTCCCTCAATTCTTACCCATCTCTTCCACAAGACTCCCTGAGCTCTGTCTAATGTTTGACTGTGGGTCTCTGTATCTATTTGGGTCAGTTGATGGGTTCAGCTTCTCAGAGGACAGTTATGCTGGGCTCCTATCTTCAAGCATAATAGAGGATCAATAGTGTCAGGAATTGGTTCTTGATTATGGGATGGGCCTTAAATTGGGCCAGTAATTTGTTTGATGTTCCCTCAGTCTCTGTTCCATCTTAGTCTCTGCACTTCTTGTAAGCAGGACAAATTTTAGGTCAAAAGTTTTGTGGGTGGGTTGGTTTCCTTATCCCTCCACTGGGAGTCCTGCTTAGCTACAAGAGGGAGCCATTTTAGGCTCCATATAACCCACTGCTAGGAGTCTCAGCTAGAGTCACCCTCATAGAATCCCTGGAACCTCCCCCATCTCAGGTCTCTGGTATATCCTAGAGATGCCCCACTCTCCCTGAACCTGATTCCCCCACACATACACTTCCCCTCACCATCCCCTCTTCCACTCAGTTTTCTCCCTCCACCCACCACCAATGATTATTTTATTTCCCATTCTGAATGAGATTCAAGCATCCTTTCTTGGGCCCTCCTTGTTATTTAGCTTCTTTGGGACTGTGGATTGTGCCATGGTTATCTGAACTTTGTGGCTAATATCCACTTATAACTGAATGCATACCATGCATGTCTGTTTGGGTATGGGTTACTTCACTCAGGATAATATATTTTTTTAGTTCTATCTGTTTGCCTGCAAATTTCATGATGTCCTTTTTAATAGCTGAATAGTAATCCATTTGTGTAAATGAACCACATTTTCTTTATCCATTTTTCTGTTGAAGGGCATCTGGGTTGTTTCCATTTACTGGCTATAAAGCTGCTGCTATTAGTTGAGCAGTGGTCCTTGTGATATGATGGATGTTAGGGTTGGTAAAGCTCTTTTCCCAATCTGTTGGTTGCCATTTTATCCTATTTACAATGTTCTTTGCCTTACAGAAGCTTTACAATTTTTTTTAAAGATTTATTTATTATTATATGTAAGTACACTGTAGCTGTCTTCAGACACATTAGAAGAGGGCATCAGATCTCATTAAGGATGGTTGTGAGCCACCATGTGGTTTCTGGGATTTGAACTCAGGACCTTCAGAAGCACAGTTGGTGCTCTTAACCACTGAGCCATCTCTCCAGCCCGAAGCTTTGCAATTTTATGAGGTCTCATTTGTCGATTCTTGATTTTATAGCATAAGCTATTGGTGTTCTATTCAGGAACTTTCCCCCTGTGCCGATGTGTTTGAGACTTTTCCCCACTTTCACTTCTATTACCTCTGGTGGAATCACCATGCCTGACCTAAAGCTTTACTACAGAGCAATTGTGATAAAAACTGCATGGTACTGGTATAGTGACAGACAAGTAGACCAATGGAATAGAATCGAAGACCCAGAAATGAACCCCCACACCTATGGTCACTTGATCTTCGACAAGGGAGCTAAAACCATCCAGTGGAAGAAAGACAGCATTTTCAACAATTGGTGCTGGCATAACTGGTTGTTATCATGTAGAAGAATGCGAATCGATCCATACCTATCTCCTTGTACTAAGGTCAAATCTAAGTGGATCAAGGAACTTCACATAAAACCAGAGACACTGAAACTTATAGAGGAGAAAGTGGGGAAAAGCCTTGAAGATATGGGCGCAGGGGAAAAATTCCTGAATAGAACAGCAATGGCTTGTGCTGTAAGATCGAGAATTGACAAATGGGACCTCATGAAACTCCAAAGCTTCTGCAAGGCAAAAGACACCGTCAATAAGACAAAAAGACCACCAACAGATTGGGAAAGGATCTTTACCTTTCCTAAATCAGATAGGGGACTAATATCCAACATATATAAAGAACTCAAGAAGGTGGGCTTCAGAAAATCAAATAACCCCATTAAAAAATGGGGCTCAGAACTGAACAAAGAATTCTCACCTGAGGAATACCGAATGGCAGAGAAGCACCTGAAAAAATGTTCAACATCCTTAATCATCAGGGAAATGCAAATCAAAGCAACCCTGAGATTCCACCTCACACCAGTCAGAATGGCTAAGATCAAAAATTCAGGTGACAGCAGATGCTGGCGAGGATGTGGAGAAAGAGGAACACTCCTCCATTGTTGGTGGGATTGCAGGCTTGTACAACCACTCTGGAAATCAGTCTGGCAGTTCCTCAGAAAATTGGACATAGTACTACTGGAGGATCCAGCAATACCTCTCCTGGGTATATATCCAGAAGATGCCCCAACTGGTAAGAAGGACACATGCTCCACTATGTTCATAGCAGCCTTATTTATAATAGCCAGAAGCTGGAAAGAACCCAGATGCCCCTCAACAGAGGAATGGATACAGAAAATGTGGTACATCTACAAAATGGAGTACTACTCAGCTATTAAAAAGAATGAATTTATGAAATTCCTAGGCAAATGGATGGACCTGGAGGGCATCATCCTGAGTGAGGTAACACATTCACAAAGGAACTCACACAATATGTACTCACTGATAAGTGGATATTAGCCCAAAACCTAGGATACCCAAGATATAAGATACAATTTGCTAAACACATGAAACTCAAGAAGAATGAAGACTGAAGTATGGACACTATGCCCCTCCTTAGAATTGGGAACAAAACACCCATGGAAGGAGTTACAGAGACAAAGTTTGGAGCTGAGACGAAAGGATGGACCATGTAGAGACTGCCATATCCAGGGATCCACCCCATAATCAGCTTCCAAACGCTGACACCATTGCATACACTAGCAAGATTTTATCAAAAGGACCCAGATGTAGCTGTCTCTTGTGAGACTATGCCGGGGCCTAGCAAACACAGAAGTGGATGCTCACAGTCAGCTATTGGATGGATCACAGGGCTCCCAATGGAGGAGCTAGAGAAAGTACCCAAGGAGCTAAAGGGATCTGCAACCCTATAGGTGGAACAACATTATGAACTAACCAGTACCCCGGAGCTCTTGACTCTAGCTACATATGTATCAAAAGATGGCCTAGTCGGCCATCACTGGAAAGAGAGGCCCATTGGACACGCAAACTGTATATGCCCCAGTACAGGGGAACGCCAGGGCCAAAAAAAATTGGGAATGAGTGGGTAGGGAAGTGGGGGGGAGGGTATGGGGGACTTTTGGGATAGCATTGGAAATGTAATTAAGGAAAATATGTAATAAAAAATATTAATTAAAAAAAAGATTTAATGTATCTGGTTTTATGTGGAGGTCCTTGATCCATTTGGACTTGAGCTTTGTACCGGGAGATAAGAATGGATCAATTTGCATTCTTCTACATGTTGATCGACATTTGAACCAGCACCATTTGTTGTAAATGCTCTCTTTTTTCCACTGGATAGTTTTACCTCCTTTGTCAAGATCAAATGACCATAGGTGTGGGGATTCATTTCTGGGTCTTCAATTCTATTCCATTGATCTACCTGTCTGTCGCTGTACCCATACCATGCCGTTTTTATCACTATTGCTTTGTAGTACTGCTTGAGGTCAGGCATGGTGATTCCCTCAGTTCTTTTATTGTTGAGAATAGTTTTCCCTATCCTGGGTTTTTTGTTACTCCAAATTAATTTGCAAATTGCTCTTTCTAACTCTGAAGAATTGAGTTGGAATTTTGATTGGGATTGCATAGAATCTGTAGATTGCTTCAGCAAGATGGCCATTTTTACTATATTAATCCTGCCAATCTGTGAGCATGAGAGATCTTTCCATCTTCTGAGGTTTTCTTTTATATTTTTCTTCAGAGATTTGAAGTTCTTTTCATATAGATCTTTCACTTGTTTAGTTAGAGTCACACCAACATATTTTATATTATTTGTGACTATCTTGAAGGATGTCATTTCCCTAATTTCTTTCTCAGCCCATTGATCCTTTGAGTATAGGAAGGCTACTGATTTGTTTGAATTAATTTTATATCCAGCCACTTTGCTGAAGTTGTTTAATCAGCTGTAGAAGTTCTCTGGTGGAATTTTTGGGGTCACTTAGTATATACTATCATATCATCTGCAAATAGTGATATTTTGACTTTTTCCTTTCCAATTTGTATCCCTTTGACCTCATTTTGTTGTCTAATTGCTCTGGCTAGGACTTCAAGTACTATATTGAAGAGATAGGGAGAGAGTGGGCAGCCTTGTCTAGTTCCTGATTTTAGTGGGATTGCTTCAAGTTTCTCTCCATCTAGCTGCTCCTCAGTTCCTGTGTCCTGAGGGTTCCAGGCAGTCCCTCTAAGCAGAAGTGGTGGCCTTACCTGTGCTCACAGGCTTGTCAGCACTTCTGGAAGACCAGCTCTCTCCTGGTGGTATTTGGGTATGGAGTGCTGTGGCACAAGATCAGCTCTGCGCGCAGACGGAAACCACAAAATATGTTTTTAACTGCTGAGCCATCTCCCTAGCCCCTTGTAGTTTCTTTTTAAAATATATATTGATGGAATTGTTTTAGAGGAAATATTAGCTACAAGATACTTGGTCTAACCCTGCTAATTATAGGGAAAAAACTCCTGGGATCTGGAGAGGCTCAGTAGTTAATAGTACTGCTTTTGCGGTGGATCACTCACATTCAAATTCCAGCATCCATGTTGGGCAACTTAGTAGGTGCAGGGAGTTCCAATACTTCTGGCCTTTGGCACTCCTATTCATACCCACACAGGGTTAAACACATGCAAATAATTGAAAACAAAATCCTTTAAAATCATAGCTATTAGCTTTGAAAAAGAACTAGTGTTACTTCCAGAATTGTCAAAAATATTTAAAAATTCCTAAATTGAAGTATAATTTAGATTTTGAGGGTTTTTTTTTTTAAGCTTTAAAAACTAATGATATTACTGCTCATAAGAAGTAGGGCTTTCATCCTTAAGTCCTTGCTTGTATTTTGTTTGGATTATCTAAATAGATTTGCAATTAGGAACACTATCTGATAACTAGATGTTGGTGATTGTTTCTAATGCTTTGAATTAATCGACAGTCTACTTGTCCTTGTCTGCAATTGGTTTTTGATCAATCAGTAAAGAATCAATGGCCAGTTGCTGGATGGAGAGAGAGCGGCGCAGACTAGGAACTGGGAGAAAGGAAGGAAGGAAGTGCTATACTTCAGAGGGAGATGGATTAGATTTAGAGCTGCAGAAGGAAAATCCAAAATGTAGGTTCAGAAGGAATGTGGACCCCCGAAAGGGCTGCCCAGTAATGTCTTGGGCAGCAAAGACTAGGGAGCTGGCCAGAAGGAGCCAGGGCAACAAAGATAAAATATAGAATTAGAAGTGTTAAGCCAGACCTAGTGAGATGGCTCAGCAGGTAAGAGCACTGACTACTCTTCTGAAGGTCCTGAGTTCAAATCCCAGCAACCACATGATGGCTCAAAACCACCCGTAATGAGATCTGACTCCCTCTTCTGGTGCGTCTGAAGACAGTGTACTTATGTATAATAATAAATAAATCTTTGGACTGGAGCTGTACTCATATATAGAAAATAAATCTTAAAAAAATAAAAAAGGTGTTAAGCCAGGTTACAGGAGGGAAATGTATGCTAGCTGTGGGAAGAATTAGAACTGCCCAGCATTTGAATTAGCCAAGGCATTTTAAAATTAACTAGTGTGTGTGTGTGTGTGTGTGTGTGTGTGTGTGTGTGTGTGTGTGTGTGTGTATCTGTCTTCCATTTGTGAATCCAGATAGCTCCTGGGCAGGTGTGTAAGTGCGACCTGCTGGGAGCCAAAGTGGTGTAGCCCATTACCTCTACACTAGATGGTTGAGTCTTTGTGTTATATTGCTTTAGGTTTATTCTTGGATGCAGATCCATGCAGTGATCAAGGCTATCATGCTAATCCAGGTGCTACTGTAAAAACTCTCATACCAGAAGGAAAAACTCCTTTTCCACGAATTATCCAAACAAATGAACTTCTGTTTTATGAACGATTCAGAGCCTATCAAGATTACATTTTAGGTGAGTAATTTTTTTTTTTTTGCAAGTAGCTTGTCCATAGATTGTCAGTTCTAAGAAAGTGGACTCAGATGGATTTATTAACTTCTCATCTATACATTTCCAATTCTTATTTAATTTGTAGCTGACTGTAAGGCCTCTGAGGTAAAGGAATTCACAGTCAGCTTCTTGGAAAAGGTCCTTGAACCATCTGGATGGTGGGCAGTCTGGCACACTAATGTGTTTGAGGTGTTGGTTGAGGTAAGTTGAATTCTCTTATGTATATATTTTGCCAAGCTGTCCTCTGTGTTTCTGACTTTGTTTCCTAGGTCATGGATTGAATTAATCTGTTTCTTTTTAATCTTCCTTGGAGTCATTAATCATTTTTAATAGTGAAGTTTTAAACTAATTTTTAAGGGTTAAACATTCTAGTTTTAATAATACGCGGCGTCCTCATACATGTGTGACATACTTTGTTCTCACTTGTTGTCCTCCTCAGACACCCCTCCACTTAGTTCTGACTCCTGCTTTCTTATCACATGTATTCCTTTACTCTTTCTATTTTATGCCTCCATTAAGATATTTTCCTCCATTTCATATTTCTTTTTAAAATTTTTAAGTATAGTAATTGTTTGTGTGTGTGTGTGTGTGTGTGTGTGTGTGTGTGTGTGCCTGTGTGCACACACCTGAATATTTATGTAGGAATCAGAGGACAGCTTACAGAAGTCAGTTCTCTTCCTCCACCTTTTAGATTCAGAGGCCTGACCCCAGGAACTCAGGTTTGGCAGGAAGCACCTTTATCTGCTGAGCCAAACTCGTTCTAGATTCTCAACCACAAATGTATAGCAGAGAGTTTCTAATAACTTCGCTTGGTATTTTACCTATTTCTATATCTGAATTCAGCAGTTGAAAAGCTGTATTATTTTGGAGGCCTCCTGTTACTTTACTTTTTCCTATTGCTTGTGTATTTTGTGATGGAATTTAGACATTTGTTGGTTTAGATAACTTTTCTGGTTTTACTTAGAGATCGTACATGAACAGCTTCCTGGTTTTAATTCCCAATTAAATTTAATCCTTTCACCAGTTCAGCTGGGTATTTTAATTCCCAATACCATTCAGTGAGGAGAACAGAGTTCTGATAGCTCAACACTAAAGTGTAGAAGATATAGAAATATACTTAAAATTGATTAAAGCCCACTAATACATCACTGATGACCGTAAGCCAGACAGTGGGAAAATTCATGGAGAATGTGTTATAAAGTTAAAAATTATTTAGGATAAATGTGTCTCTAATGCATTAATGAGGTGAAAGAAAGAGGCTGGGAAAAGAAAGAAACAGAAGAGAAGCAAGGTCAAATAAATGAAAAGAAGACGGAAGTTGAGGAGTGTTAAGACGAGAAAAGAGAAAGGAGCAACTGATTGGGCACAAAAAGGAGGGGGAAACCCTCAGGAATGAAAAAGTTCATAATTACCTAAATATATGGACAGGAGTAGAAATTAAAATATTATTTAAACAAAAGCCATTAAATATTTCTACAACTATAGAACAGAATTCAAAGTGGGGGAGCAAGACAAAAGAAGAGGAAAATGATTACCCACTAATGAAAAAGTTCACAAGTTAGGTGACTGTAGGAAGTGAAGTAATAAATTATTTTTAAAACTTTAACCATTTTTAAAAATAAATGAAATAAAAATACATCTGATATTGTAATAAAGACAAAAGACTGAGGGACAGCAAAATATAATGGGTATAATAATAATCGTAATAATAATAAATAATGTTGGAACAGCTTCTTTCTAGGTCCTTGAAAACTGGAAAACGTCATATGCATAGGATGGGAGAGGTAGATGGTTACTGGGCATCTGTGCCTTTTCTTTCCTTCGGCTTCTGCTGGTGTTGAACCTATATTTTACAGTGTCTGAAGTCCACCAGATATGTCTTCACTTTTGTAGTTTATCTTTGTGTTACCTGTGGACTGTGCAGATTTTTGTCAGTCTCTTGATGTTTTCCTCTTTATACCCATGCGGTAACTAATGTTCTACTTGGGAGTTATCTCTCAAATGTTTTAAGAATGTAAGAAACAACTGCAGCACTGAACTCTTATATAGGTCTAGCTTGTTGTACATTAGAAGTCTTTTAATATTCATCAGATTGCTGGAGAGATGCCAGTAGACTATTGAAACATTCTGGAACTCCCCGCGGTGAGCGACAGGTTGATGGCCCTGTTGCGTTTAGGCTTAGGGCAGTGGAGCTCTAGGGCTGCTTTCGGTTGATTCCTTCTGCTCTTGGCAGCTGAGAATGGGACTGCTTCTCTCTGTGCGCTTCACTGTTTGAATAGAACTTCCTGCTGCTGGCACTTTTCTGCTTTTCAGCATCGGGCTTTTCTGCTCTCTATAGCTGGGATCCAGAGCTGTCTGTCTATCATCTGGAGTTGTGGCAGGTTAAATTCAGACTTTCTTTATTATAATTGTTTCTCATAATGAGGTCCCAGTTTTAGCTCAGTTCTAAATAAGTAACATTTTGCGGGGCCTGTGCCCTCCCAGTCATATAGAGTAACAGTAAAATTCTGGAGAATCATTGCTTCACCGAAACTCAAAACTGGTTTTGATGTTTGTAAAACCCTGTGGTCTTGTTCTGAAAGTCAGACTCTCCTTCTCTTTACCAGCAACACCTGGATTACCGTTTGAAGGAGGCTCCTGTTTTCCTTCCCACTGCTAGGGAACTGAGTTGCCTATCTTTTTCTCAGTACATTTCAGTTTTTCTAGCACTGCTATTTTAATTTCTAGTGCTGATCCTCCTTTTTTTTTAATATTCTCATTTTGAAAATTCTAAGTGATTTCTTTCACTGTCTCACCAAAGCAATTTCCTTTCCGAAATCTTACCCATAAGTCCTACTGTTTATTTTTCTCCTTGATTTATATTCTGAGGATAAAAGCCATTTCTGTTTTGTTTGTCCTTAAAAGGCACGCTGACACATTACTTACTTTTAAAAAGTGGATTATAAATAGTATTTTATACTGTGTGTTTCCACTTTGATTTCTGAGTATTAAAATGAGCCACATTGTTTTGAATTTCAGGTTACAAATGTGGACTTTCCATCCCTGAAGGCGGTCGTAAGGCTTGCAGAGCCATGCATCTATGAATCTAAATTGAGCACGTTTACCTTGGCCAATGTGAAGGAGCTTTTGGACCTGAAGGAGTTTCATCTGCCTCTGCAGGAGTTGTGGGTGGTATCAGATGACTCACATGAATTCCACCAGATGGCACTTGCAATTGAGCACGTCAGGTAGAAAGGAACACTGATAGAAGTAACCTTGTAGCCAAAACTGCAATTTAATGGAAATAAATCTTTTTTTTTTTCTTTTCTCTTTTTTTCTTCTGTTTTCTTTCCTTTTTTGTTTTTTAATCCTGTCTTGAGGCTTGAACCTAGGCCCTCATACACACTAGAAAATGTCTTTACCACTGAGCCACATATCCATGCCATAGGAAATCTCTTAAAAATAAAAACAAAAATCTTGATATCTTAAATTTTTAACCTGTTATCACTTCAAACCCAGAAAAAAAAGTTGAAAAAAATAATACATGAAATTCTTGTTTATCATTAAAATTCTTCAAAAGTTTACAAAAGATAAAGAATTCTTAATTTGATTCTTATTGATTTAGAAACTGACTTAAAAGTCATGGATGCTAAGGCTTGTGATTGGTACATTTTGAATGTAATAGGACAGAAAAAAACGATGAAAGGTAAGAAAATAAAAAAAAGTTGTATACTACTAGTTGAAATAGTATACATCATTTTCAAGAATATGTCTAAGCAGAGAAACTATTTTCTCATTCTACGTTGAAGGTTCTTAGAGGATGTGTTCCTGTGTCTTATTTCTGTAGGTAGTGGTGTCCCTTTAAATGAAATAATGTGTGTAATGTCTAGATTACTAAATATACTTTATTTTTAAAAAATATTTTATTTTATGTGAATTGGTATTTTGCCTACATTTTTAAATGTACACCACATATATGTGAACATAGAGGCATTTAGATCTCCTGGAACTAGAGTTACAGAATCATTGTGATGTCGGTGCTGGGAACTGAAACACGGGTCCTCTGCAAGATCAGTTAGTGTTCTAAGCTGATGAACCACCTCTTGGTATGCTTTTAAAATTACTTCAGATAAATTTTTTATTATAGTTCATGTTATAGTATATTTCTGTCTCTGTCTGTCTGTCTGTCTCTCTCTCTCTCTCTGTGTATAAGAAATTTGCTTAAAACGTATGTATATCTTTAATTGGACTCTAAAATCTGAATCTGATTTGCTGAGTAAAAGAAGAAAATTGTATTATTACTTAAAGACATTTGGGTTTTTTGGGGGGAGGTATTGTTTTTGTTGTTGTTGTTTTAAGATGTATTTGTTTTATGTCTGTGAGTATACTGTTGCTGTCCTCAGACACACCAGAAGAGGGCATCAGATATCATTACAGATGGATGTGAGCCACCATGTGGTTGCTGGGAATTGAACAGAGCACTTCTGGAAAAGGAGTTAGTGCTCTTAACCACCAAGCCATCTCTCCATCCCCAACATTTGTTTTCAAGTTCTATATAATCTATGTACATTCTAGTATATTTGTCCTTTGTTTTGTATTTGTTTGTATTTGTTTTGTATTTTTTAAGGTATATAATATAAATACAGCTTTTATGTGTTGATATAATAGGCACTGATATACTCATTCTTTATGATTAAGCCTTATTTGACTAAACAAATTTGTCTTTCACAAATTTTATTTTATTAAAATAAAATTTCAAATAAACATATATTTGAAAATATATTAAAATAATAAAATTAGATGTACATTTCAGGAATTGGAAGATTAGGTGATATCAGTAATATTGTTTGGTGTTTTGTAGTCTAAAAGGTACTTTCTAATTTCTATACCTTTAGTGGCTTAAGCTGCTTTTCCTGAGCCCTCCCTAACACCCAGACTCACTATGCTCAGAATTGCCTTTGGAATTAGAGATTTTTATTTCTACACCAATTGAGTACTCAATATTAAAACAAAATAAAACAAAACCAAAAAAAAAAAAAAGTGGTTATCACCCAGACTTACATACATGACTGGAAACAGCAATGAGTACAAACTAGAATTAATATACTGAAATTGTTATCCTATGGTTGTTTCTTAGGAAAGTAACATATAAACTTGAGTCGGGAAGGTTACCTAGGCAAGGAGGACGGGTCCAGGATGTCTGTGATATTAAGATACTGAAAGACCTGCACAATCATAACATAGTCCAGGGGTGCTGGATCTGACATTTTTTTATTAGTATAAAGTTTATTTTCTTTTATATGTTAGGAATTTTTTTTTTTTTTTGAGACAGGGTTTCCCTGGCTGTCCCAACTCACTTTGTAGACCAGACTCGCCTCGAACTCAGAAATCCGCCTGCCTTTGCCTCCTGAGTGCTGGGATTAAAGGCATGTGCTACCACACCCAGCTGGATCTAACATTTTTGTAAGTCAGAAGGTGCATAGCTTTGTCAGCCAATTAATCAGTTCTATAATAGAACATTGGAAATCCACTGCAAAGTTTTCATTATTTGGAAAATATGATCAGCTTTGTGTTTTTAAAAGTTCACATAGGCAGACTGATATATAACTCATATGGGGAGCTGAGGCT